>NC_056725.1:15324736-15442236 GCF_019279795.1 Protopterus annectens | reverse complement strand
TCAAGCTCACCTCATCCCTTTGAAAGACGAGAAAGGGTTATTTCTTGGAATTTTTATACCTTCCTGGCTGAGGCGATACCAACAAGCAGAACAATCTTTCAAGCCAATAACTTCATATGAGTTTTGGCTGCTGGCATGTAGTGGGCTTGGGTAAATTTTCCATTTATGTACTCTTACATGTGGCATTCCTTTAAGTAATAGCTTTACTGTCCTCAGAGACCACTGGTAGCTGCAGTGGCAAAAAGGAAGAAACAGAAGACAAGTGAAATTTCACAGAAATGTTTGCCAAACCTGTAGCAAACAGTTCACAGAGGTATTGAAGTTTTAGGCACATCAATGCAGAGTTAGAATTCTGACTTTTTGCCAGGCACCAGATGGAATACTTTTTCCATTTGGATATATAGGATTTCTTGGTCATAGACTTTTCACATTTTAAAAATTCAGCAAATATGCAGCAGACTGGTGTCTGAAAGGCAAAAGATCTAGATCATCCAAGATGTGAACTGCAGTGTCTCCAGACTGGGGAGTACAACCGACCTTTTATTCAGAAAAATTAGATCCACTGTCATGAGCAGTATATGGCATTTCCATAAGAAGGAACCAGTGCTGCCAAGCCAAAGAAGTGCCATTAACAGCATGCTTTTTTCTTTCCTGTTTCACTTTTAGAATCATAGTGGATAGTAAAGGAACTGATGGACAGGGACAGCAAAACAGACCCAGCCATTTGCCAGAGTGTATGCATTGCCTAAGCCTCTCTGCAAGGTGACCTAGAGAAAAGTTGTTTAGCTGTCTGTTGTCTGGAAATGCAAACAAGTGTACATGAGGGTCACCCACCTGTGCATTAATTAAAGGAAGACCACCATTTGTATCAACTGTTCATGATGGTTTATGCCTTTGTCCTATTTGGCTGGTCTGCTGCTGTATTTTGTTGATGAGGTATGTAACACTGCTCTGAGTAACATCTTGTATCAAAGCGGTAACTTACACATGGGTGTAGGATCATACCCCACCTTGCTTGCTGACATACCACATTACAACTGTGTGATCTCTTGTTACTTGCAAGGCACCCTCTTTCCCATAACTGACGTTTTTAAAGACAGAATCAAAGTCAACATTTATTTTGCACTGATGCATTTCTTTTTCCATGCAGCATTCAATTCCCCCTGGATCTTAAGGTGTTGTGCGAATGCTGTCCAGGCCGGGTTTGGAGCACCTGTTGTAAGGGTTTAACTGGAAGGTTCCCACGTGCAGGATAGCCCAGATTCAGTCTGCTCTGCTTGGCCCACCATACTATTTTCATGGAAATACAAGAAAGAATGTGAATCTGCTGTTCCAGTGACTAACAGTACTGGCCCTACATGGACCTAAGGTTAAACTGGAACTTCCTCAGGTAATTTGGTAAGGGGGATCATCAGTACAGTTGAAGTTGTACAACCATGAGCCTTGATACAGTCTTACGGTGGCCCATTTCCACCTTGTTAGAAAAAAGAAGGTACTTTTACAGGCATTCTACTTTTCCTGGTGGAAGAAATGCCTTTCCAGCGTGGTATCCAAATGAATCTAGAAGGTTACCTTGCTGGAAGTTGAGGAACTGTACTTTTTAAAGCTGATAAATCCCAGACTCTGGAGAAGTGTCATAACTTGAATAAGGGGCAATGTTCATCTCCTTCAGAGTCTGGCTGGATTAGGTAGTCATCCAGATAACAGAAGGTTTGGACGGATGCTCTTGGTTTGATAGAAAGCAATTACTACAGGCAGTGATCAAACCACCAGACAGTGAAGTAATCTGATGATGCAAATGCTCTTCCTTGAACCTGAGAAGGGAAACGTTGTCTTTGTGGACTGGAAAGTGAAGGTGGGCTTCTTTCAGATCCAGGGGGACCACCACAGTCAGAGGAGAACAGAGGGGCACAACACAGCCCGTAGGGTTAGCACCTTCAGTTTTGGATCATTCAGCCAGGTGTTTAATTCTGAGGGGTCTAGAATGTGTTTCCCAATTTCATTCTTTTCCAGGAACTAGGAAGAGTCTCTGCAGTAGAAGCATTTGTTCCTTTGTGGAGGTGGGATCAGCTCTATTACCCCCTATGTTAAGAGATTTAGGATAATAGGGTTTTCCAGTTGCTGCTGGTCTTTTGTTAAAGGGAAGGGAATGTCTGACACATGTAGAAGTCTCTTCCCAATCTAACGTGCATCTTTCCATAATAATCTGGAGGGCCCATTTGTCTCTTGAGATGCTTTTTCATGCTGGAAAGCACAGACAGCCTCCATGCAATCTTGTTAGGTAGGGATCGGTTATGTGGATCTCAGCTGGAGAGGGGCTTGCAGATGGAGTGGGAAGGAGAGGACGGACTCCATGCAGTCATGGCTGCTCACATCTGGTGGAAGCCCCGAAGACTTGCTCTTATTTTCTCCCTGCCATTTATTTTTAAATTGGCCCTTTTTGCCCTCTACTGATTTACACTTCTCTTGTCCTTGCCTGCAATAGGGTCCTGACTGGGAATGAAAAAGTTGTTTTCCATCATGCTTAATCTTTCCTCTTGATTCCATTTTCGACTTCACTAGCTGGAACCACAAGAGAAACTCCTTTCCTAGAGGGGCATTAAGGAGCTGCTGTCTAACAACCTCTGGCAGGAGCTGAAGCTTCAGCTAGGCAAGATGCCAAAAATCAGACACCTTGTGGCTGCTGCTTTGGACATTGCATCTACAGCTTCGCAAACATATCTGAGAAGCGTGTTTATTTACTTGACTGTCTCAGCAAGCTCCCACACTTTTGCCTTCAAGTCAGCATTAGACAACTCCCATATGGGACACAATCATTTGTGTGTGTGTGTGGGGGGGCAATTAACAGCCCCTAAGGCCAAGATGGCAGCCAAATAACTTTTCTTCTCAAATCAGCAAATCTTCACAAAGGCAGCAGAGTTGCAGTGGAAGCAAATTGGACCCATAACACTGAGGTAGATGGATCCAAACCATCCTACTCTATGCAAGTAGGAGAGCTTTTTCTCTTGTCTGGCAGTGTGGAGGTATAAGAACAGAAGCTGTTAATCAGCCGTTTAATATAATCCAGGGCTTGGTTTTTCTCAGAATTCATTGTTCTAATGTGTGACCTTGAGCATGTCACTTAACCAGACTGTACTATGGAACACTGGAGAAATTAGACTAGGCTCATTAATGGTAACTGAGCCATATACCTAGTAATAACTTATGAACCTATCTGTCCAAAGCCCCCCCCCCCCCCTTTTTGTCATCTTGTATTATACTGGGGGTAGAAGCCAGTTTAGCTATTTTTTCTGGATCTGTGAACACCCCTGCTGGATTTACCACAGAATTCTTGTAGAAGTATTTGTGGAAGACTTGGACCCTATAGATATATAGGTAAGTATTAGGCAATCAATCAGTTTAAAGACCATTTCATGTCTGGCCAAAAATCTTATTTACAAGTTCCCTTTAGACTCAAGGAAAACAAGTCAAGATAGGCCAGGGGGAGCATTTGAGGATGCCCATCCAGTTATTTGGGTTTACTTTGAAGGTGGCAAGGGTGCTGATCTGCTTGACATGTAGTAGAAGTTTGTTCCAGAGGTGAGGGATAAGTTGGGATAGGAATCTCTCTCATATTAACAGGTCTTATTTATTTGGTGATAAAGGTTACGTTCCTTTAACTGAGTATTTGAGGTACTATTAGCTCTGCAAAGAAACTGGAGGTAAAATAGTACGGATTTTTCACGGCTCGAAAGGATAGACACAGAACTCCACAGAGAACTCTGCAAGAGAAAGAATACAGAGAATGAGCTGACAGTCTCTCCTGATAACCAAGGTTTTTGAGGCCACTGATCTTTTTAGTTATAAGTCTTACGTTTCTCAAGTCGTGTGATAATGTTTACATGAATACAAGCCAAAAGGTGCAAATATATTCAATGATGGGTCTGATAAGATAAAAATAAAGGGGAATTAAGACTTCTCTGGATCTAGTGGAATTGCTGCTAGAAATTAGATTGGACAGATACATGGCTTTTCAAACTACTGTGGAGACATGACAGTTAATAAGGCATTATTAACAAAAGCACCTAGATCCCTTACAACAGTGTGACTGAAGGGGTGCATGATCAATTGGTAAATGAAACAGTTTTGTTTACCAAAATGAACTATGCTACATTTTTTTACATTCAATTAAAGACCATTGTCCTTGCACCAACTGTTAACATGGCTCTAACCTATGCTGGAGCAATTGTGCATCAGCTGAGCATCAAACAACATCTAACTTACTGTTGTCTGCAAACTTGGTTAACCACTGGCCAGGAAAAATGGCCTGAAGGTCACAGAAATATATGCCAAACAGCAAATGTCCCAAAACTGAGCCCAGTGAAATTTCTTAGGTTTCTGACAGGCTGTTACAAGGGCATACTCAACAGCCCCCAGAACTTTAATGATGGCCAAATGTTAAAAAGCATCCAAACCCAGCGGGTCAAAGTATCTTCTCAGGGTCTCTGAGCTCTCCCTTCCTTCTCATTAGAACAGCAATTTCCTCCTGGAAAGTGTCAGTCTAGCTGAGAACAAGACTGTACTATCTTTTCTAAACATCACAGATTTGTTTAGAATATCAATGGATATGTTTTATCATACTCACAATAGTTTCACCCAAAGAAGCCTCTTCCACATAGTAATCAGGAGGAGAAAGTTCTCATCACCTAAGGGCAATGGTCCAGGTGACTGGAATTGAGAGGAATATGCTAGGGAACATTCCCTGAATCCGTGGCTCCATCCTCCAAGGAATCCAGGGTAGTCTTCTGAGGAGTGGGCAGAGGAGCAGAAAAGGAAGACTTGAGAGCTGTAATGTTCTTGAAAAGGCCCTGATAAAAGTCCAAACACTCCTTCTTATAAAACTGGATGCAGAAAACATGAATAGTCTTTTGCAGTTTCTTTTTAGGGTGTGACATCCGCCTGGATTAAATGCAGAGGCGTGGACTCAGACATACCTCTTAAGAGATACCAGAATCTTTTCCCTTATTAAAATCTGAAGGATACCTTCCAGGCCTTCCAAGATAATAATACACAGTTCCTCCTTCTCCACTGTTGAAGCAGTCAGTTTGGATTTGTTGATCATGGATGCCATACAGTCCTCCAGCTGACTAGTGAAGTGGGTGTCTCAGGAAATGTCAGACTTACTGAAGGTTCTGCAACCTCAGCGAGTATGTCCAAATCTGACTTGGCAGACTGAACTTCTGGCCTAGTCCTAGAGTTTTTTTTCTTTGGAGAAGGATATTACATAACATACGGAGGGACCTGCCATCTTAGCTTGATCTAACTGCATAAGCTGATGAGTATCAAATGCAAGTGCAAAGTCTAGGGTACAAAGGACTGGCAGGCGAAGCAGAATTTGTTATCAGTGCTCTGAGCCTAAACAGAAAAGGCAATGGGAATGGAGGTCTTTGCAGGGTATCTGCCTACTGCACTCACACTTTCCCCTCCTAGCTGACATCTAACAAAATCAGAGAACAACAGTATAAACAAGAAAAGGAAGGTTCCCAACAGAGCACTTATCTGAATCTGTGAAGGTTTATAGTACAAACGACCATGCCAAGATCATACGAACAGATGCAAAAAAAGAAGTTATGTACTTACTATAATGTTCCATCTGTATTGTCCATTTTCATTCTTCCTCAACGTATGGATTCGTATCAGACTTGCATATTATTCTAGCTCGTGGCCACCAACAAATTCTTGAGCTCTTTCCCTACCCATAACACACCACACCTAACATTCCTTAGACCTTGTTTGCAGCTTGACATGAAGACCATAAAGAAATGTCATAATCCGAGTTCAACACATGGGACATATGGTGCCCAAGAATTTCATTCCTCCAGAATTCACTTGTGATAAAAGGAGGGGGATGGAGGGTGGGGAGTTGAAGAATGAAAACGGGAAACACAGATGGCATGTTATGGTAAGTACATAACTTCTTTAGCTGATGATGTCAATTTTCATTCTTCATTGTATGGGACAGAGTCCCCAGCTATCTGAATTCATGGGTGGATTATAATGAAGGATATTCCTGAGTAAGGTTGAGGCAAAGGTCTCTCTCTCGAGACTGGATTCAATTTGTAATGAATGATAAAGGTATTAGGATTTGACCAAGTAGTTGTCCCATAACTAGACTCCATGTGTAGTCTAGACTGGAATATAGTAGAAGTCGTCATAGGTGTAGTTGAAAGAGCCTGTACTGGTTTGTTAGGATGACATTCAATTTATTCAAGACAAAATATAAAATGTGAACTTTTTGGTTATAATTATGTTTGCAACCAATTTGCCCATATTGCGATACATCAAGGAAGCCAAGATTTGATCTGTCTTCTTAAGTTGTTAGTTCTATGCAGGTAGAAATGCCATTATCTATAAACATTTGGTAAGAGCAGCATACACTCCCCTTTATTTGGAAAGTCAAGGAAAAAATAATGGCAGGTTAATTTGGTTGGTTAATGCTGGATTCTGACACTGCCCTCAGTAGGGAGGAAGCAGTTACGTGAAGTGTCCCTATCCGTGTGGAAAAACAAGATAGGGACTTCGAATATAATGCCTGAAGTTCTGACATTATCCAACGGAAGTAAATTTAACTAAAAGCCTAGCGTTCCAGGTAAAGATTTTTAGATTATAACCGTAGTTTATAAAGAAAACTGTCAAAGTTTGCCATACTAACTGTATATCCCATGGTGGTATGGGATCTTTGTAAGGTCATCTCAGTAGAAGAAAACCATTTAAAAATGCTTTGCAAAGTTTAGAGGAAGCCAGAGAAGAATTCTGAAAATCTACACAGAAATTCGAAAAAGGTTGCGAGTAGAAATTAGACACTAAAACTAGTGGCCTCTTAAAATAAACTGGCTAGAAATTCAAGGACAGAATGTATCGGAGCAATGAATGACTTTACTTAATAAAGAAAAATTCTTCTCCATAAATTCCTGTAGAGATTCTTTGTACAGAGTTGTTATGGGAAGGTAACAGAATGGAATGGATGGGCAAAAAAGAAAGCATAGGTTGCCTGGCTATCAATATAATGAGAAAAAACATGCAGTCAGTTTTAAGCTAGAAATATGCAAGATGAATCATACCTGTCAGGTGGGACAGAAGTCTGAGACTTCCAATAACACACACCTAGACCTCCCGACTGATTACTGGAAAAAAAAACATTGAAGGGATGGAAAAAAGGGCACCCATGGCAGATAGGGTCTTTACATCCTTACCTGTGTGGCCAAACCAAAGAGAACTGTAAAAGGTAGCAGCGACTAAAGATGACTTGAGAGAGAGAGCACAAAATCATCAAGGCTTATCCAGGCATGTCTTCTGATGGAAATACCTCAACTTGCAGCCCTAGAGACGCCTTCTGCAGTAAGCAAGATAAACCTCACGGATGAACAGGATATTATCCATAGGGTAGCCTGAGACAGACTACTGAGGATGAGTGTCAGCAATTTTGGTTCTAGAAAGCAAATTAGATAGTCCTTTAATCAAATCTGTTTGTAGTCTCTTAAAAGATACTTTAGGACTGAATTGCTGTGTAGGTGGATACAAGTGGGTAGGATCCAAAAATAGTTCCTGGGTACCATTTAAGAGAAAAGTGAAGTAACCAGGAAAAAAACTACTCCCATGTTACTCAGAACTGGAGCTTTCAAGGAAGGAATGTAAAAGGTCTGGACCGAACCAAAAAAACTCTCATATCTGGTGCTCCAGACCTACTCTGATACAAGGGTACCCAAAAAAGAAACCGTCAAGTACATCTAAAGAGTGAAAGAGCATACACTTCTTTTATCTGATTCCAAACCTCTTGGGGGATACCACTGGCTGGGCAGGAAAATGGGGCAAATTAGACTTTGAGTGTGTCATACTCACAAATCCATGAGAGGGCAGAATTGGTAAGATCCCCAACTGGATTTGAGCCACAGAAAACTTCACATCATCTTATCCACATCCTGAGAAAAACTGAGTGGGAAGGGAAAATTGAAAGGAAAGGAACTAATCACCACAGGAACCATGCCAGTTGGATCCGAGTAGGACTTAGGATCCGAAGGACGTTCTAAAAGTTTTTTGCACTTTGGAAGCAAAATCGTTCAAATTCTGTGGAATAAAATTTGTCTGTGAGATCTGAAGGCTTAGGATCCAATGAAGAAGTAACAGTAAACCTATCAGATCTGAGGAGGACTTAGAGCTCAAAGAAGCACTAGGGCTTTGGATTCAAGCCTTTCTAGTTTTTCTCTGGAATTAAAATTTGTCTTTGGGAGCCAAAAGCTTAGGATGCAAAGGAGATTCTAAAGAATTTAGAATGGAACAGCTTGGATCTTACATCTTTCAAATTCTCTGGAATAAGACTTGAATCTGTTGGATCCAAGACTTAGGATCAGATGTAGAAGTAACAACCAAAACCTGCCGGATCCAAGGAGAAATTAGGATCCAAAGAGGACTCTAGGGGCTTTGGATTTGAAAAATTAGAAGTTATGTACTTAACATAACTTGGCATCTGCATTGTCCATTTTCATTCTTCCTAACTATTGGGTTATGGATCCAACCCTCGGATCCAACTCGGCCACATTTCATAGACAAGGATCCTACTTCTTGAGTTCTTCCCTCTACCCATAATGTGACATCATCTCTGTAGCTTCCTTAGATCGAGTTTGCTGCCTTATCATCTACTGAATACTATTGTCTTTCGGCTTTTCCCTGTTAGGGGTCACCACAGCAGAACTTCGGTCCGCTAATAATTGCCAGTGGATTTTTATGGTGCTGAGGTCCAGCCCGACGCCAACCTTCAATGAAGGCACACCCATTCATACATGCGCCTACCCGCATGTCTTTAAATGTCACTCGACCACAGGGAGGACATGCAAACTCCACACAGAAGGCGCTCCATCCGAGAATTGAACCGGAGATCCTCTTGCTGTGAGGTGATGATGCTAACCGCTGCACCACTGGGGCCTACCTATCATCTACTGAATAAAGAGACAAAATAGAGAGAAGGAAATCAGAGGCTCAAACCAGGAACAGAAAGATTCCCAAACATTCAATAGGACCTCAGGAATTAATAGGATGGGGATGGCTTGGAGGGAAGGTGAGGAAGAATGAAAATGGACAACACAGATGTCAAGTTATGGTAAGTAAGTAACTTCTAAATCTGATGTTGTCCTTCTCATTCTTCCTCACTACTGGGTCAGTCCACAGCAACTTAAGGAATGCTATGCCGGAGCACTGTCAAACCAAAAGAAGCTCTACTTCTGGAGAAAATGTCCAATTTATAATGTGTCACAAAGGTATGAGTCTTTGACCAAATGGCTACAGCACAAATATCATAAATCAAAGCTTTGGAGGGAAAAAAAAGTACAGTTTTGTACCTACCATAAATGTAGATGTTCGAAGATCCACATTGCTGCAGTCCTTACATATGGGTAGTCCGCTGTCCTCGGTCGGCCCGAATACCAAAGTATTAGGCTGACGTCGGTCATGGGCGCTCAGATCTGACATCAGAGCGTCAGGGTATAAAAGCGCATGACCGACGTCATATCCTCAGTCTTTTCTTGCCCCAGATGTCAGAAGGCCCTAAAAAGAAAGGCCACAGCCCAAAAACAGGATACCTCCCAAAAACATGCCCAACAACAACCATCACCCAAACCATATAACCATGCCAAACTACAGAGGGAAGGAGGGAGGGTATTGGACTGCAGCAATGTGGATCTTGAACATCTACATTTATGGTAGGTACAAAACTGTACTATGTTCTTCATCTCACATTGCTGCAGTCCTTACATATGGGTAGAATCCCAAAGCAGAGGTAAAGGGAGGATGGCAAAATCATAAAGCATTAGGGGCTGCTAAAATGCCCTGTAATATTGCAGTGGCAAATCCAGCCCTAGACTTAGAATAAAGAGGAAGGTGGTAATGCTTGGAAAAAGTATGTACTGAACTCCAAGTGGCTGCTTCCAAAATATCTTTGTAGCTACCCCTTAGAAAGGCAGTAGAAGTGGCAGTAGCTCTAGTGGAATGAGGTCTGATTCCAGCCGGAATCTCCTTACCATGATGGGAATAACAGAAAGAAATACAAAACCCAATCCATTTAGAAATAGTTTGTTTTGAAACAGGTTTTCCCTGAGAACCCAAAGCAAAAGAAACAAACAACTGCTGAGACTGCCTGAACCCCTTGGTTCTGCTCAAATAATAACGTAACTGCCTGTGAATATCCAAAGTATGCAAAATCTTCTCCCCTTTATTTTGGGGTTTGCATAAAAGTAGGCAAATGAATAGTTTGGTTCAAGGCCACACTAGAAACCACTTTAGGCATAAAGGAAGGATTAGTACGCAAAGATACCCTATCCTTATGAAAAATCAGGAAAGGTTCCACTGCCATAAGGGCCTGTAATTCAGAAACCCTTCTTGCAGAGGTAATGGCCATCAAAAAAGCAGTCTTCCATGATAAATACTTTAACTCGGCCGTAGCTGCAGGCTCAAAAGGTTGTAGAGTAAGCTTTTCCAACACAAAATTGAGATCCCAAGCAGGAGTAGGAGCTCTACATGGGGGTCTTATGATCTTTGCCCCTCTAAGAAATTGCTTAAACAAAGGATGGGAAAATAAAGGAGGGTCACAGTCATAGTGAGCAGAAATGGCTGCAGCATGAACCTTTATCGAGAAGAAAGACAAATCCTTGTCCAATAACTCAGTAAGATATTGAAGAGAAACACTTAAATCAGGCTTGGAAACATCAAAGTCCTTCGCTTTGCTCCAAAGAAAAAATCTCCTCCATTTATCAGTGTAAACTTTCCTTGTACTAGGCCTTCTGGCCTCCAAAATAACATTCAAAACTTGTTGTGGAAGCTGAGACCCTCCAGGGTCTAAAACAGAATATGCCAGGCTGTGAGATGCAGAGACTGAATCTTGACATTGAGGAAGTGATTGCCCTCCTGAGACAAAAGATGTGGAATCAAAGGCAGAGGCCATGGAGGCTCCCGTACCAAACTCCTCAGTAGTGGGTACCAGTGCTGTCGAGGCCAATCCGGCGCTATCAGAATCATGGATGGCTTGTCTTTTCTGGCCTTCAGGAGTACCTTGGGAATGAGAGGCAGAGGTGGAAAGGCATAGACATGAAGATTGCTCCAACTGAATGATAGAGCATCCACCTTCCAAGCTGTGGGATGAAACATTTTTGTGCAAAACTTTGGCAACTGGTAATTTAGTGGAGAAGCGAACAGATCTATGTCTGGAGTCCCCCATAACACTGTCAACCTTTGAAACACATGAGGATCCAGTTTCCACTCGTGAGGATCCACAATTTGTCTGCTCAACACATCCGCTAAGGAGTTCTGTGCTCCTGGTAGAAACCTTGCCTGAAGATTGAGGTGTAAACTGAGAGCAGTCTCCCACAAAATCATCGCTTGCCTGCAAAGAGGGTATGAATGGGTTGCCCCTTGCTTGTTGATGTACCACATGACAGTAGTGTTGTCTGTTTGAATCAACACCTGTCCTGGGTGAAGTAAATCTTTGAAAGCCATCAATGCAAATTGGACTGCTAACATCTCCTTCAAGTTGATATGCAAATGTTGAAGTCTGACAGGCCACGTGTCTTGCACCCATTTTCCATTGAGGTGTGCTCCCCAAGCCTTGTCCGAGGCATCTGTCGTTAGAATCTGACACGCCTCTGGTCGGGTCACAGAGTCCCTTGTTTAGGTGACATTCCTGAGCCCACCACAAAAATTCTTTCTGAATGCAAGGTATTATCTGAATGACAGTGTCTAGATCTTGGCAGTGTTGTGTCCATACATTTTTGAGATACCACTGAAGCTTCCTCATATGCAGTTTGGCATTGGGAAGCACCAGAATACAAGATGCCATGAACCCCAAGGCTTGAAGGACTGTCCTTGCAGTCAGCCTGGACTGTAGAGACATTTGATGGAAATAAAGAGAAAGGCTTCTTTGTTTGTTCGGGGTCAAAAAGGCCATCTGGGAAGCTGTATTCAGTCTCACACCCAGAAAGCACATGTCCTGAGAGGGTACTAGACTGGACTTTATTTCATTCACAGAATACCCTAGGCATCTTAACACTACCATCACATACTTTAGATGATGCAGAAGTTTGTCTTTGTGTTGTGCAATAATCAGGCAATCATCCAAATAAGGATAAATCTGTATTCCTCTTAACCTGAAAAAGGCTATCACTGGAGCCAGAACCTTTGTGAACACTCTGGGCGCAGTAGATAAGCCAAAGGGCAATGCAGAGAACTGATAATGTAAATTCCCAGCCCGAAAACGCAGGTACCTCCTGCAACTGGCCCTGATAGGAACATGAAGATAAGCCTCTTTGAGATCCAGAGTTACCATCCAGTGATCTTTTCCCAACAGAGGTAAAAGCTGTTGTAACGTCAGCATTTTGAACTTTGGAATGTCCAGATAAGTGTTGAGGATAGATAAATCCAAAATTGGTCTCCACGTGTTCCCTTTCTTTGGTACTAGAAACAGGCGAGAATAAAATCCTAGTCCCACTTCTGACAGAGGAACTGGCTGTATAGCTCCTATTTGAAGAAGTAAAGAAATCTGCTTGTGAGCCTCTATCCTTTGCCGAGGAGGAACGTCTGGCATGCCTTTGAAAGGAGGCAATGTATGGAAATAGAACTTGTAGCCTCGGTTTATAATGTCCAATACCCATTTGTCCTGGGTGACTAAAAGCCAGTTTTGCTTGAAGAGTGCTAACTTTCCTCCCAAAGGAGCTGCCAGGGAAGAAGAATCTGGCAGCTGGAAATGCAGGTCATTGGGCCTGTTTACGAAAGGACTGGCCCCTGCCCTCACCTGCAGATTGTGCAGGTGAACTCCAAGTTCTAGGCCTGAATGTACTGTGAGCTCTGCCCCTGCCACGTCTAGATCTACCCCTAGACTGAGAATCAGAAGAAGGGTAGGTCCACCCCTTAGTAGGCCAATTTCTACTAAACTTAGGAGGTTGAACCTGCAAAAAATCTTTAACAGTCTGCATTGACTTAGCCTTGTCTTCCATTTTCTTCAAAACCGACTCCACAGGGGGACCAAACAAAACTTCAGACTGTAAAGGAGCATCCAGAATTCTAGTTTTAACATGCTCGGACAAATTCTGATCCTTAAGCCAGGCGTGCCTACGAAGAACTGAACCAGTGGCAGCCACCCTAGAAGAGGCCTGTACAGCATCAAAACCACACTGCAAAGAATGCTTACCCTTGAGACTCAACAGAAACTTCAGCCGGATCCACCTGCTCCACTGTAGGTTCTGCAGGACCGGCGTCCGAAACGGACGAATCAACCTGTCTAGGTTTCAAGGATTTGTCTTTGCGTTTCTTCGTGGAAGCGGGCGTCGGAGGATCCGACGGCATATTATAATTACACCGCTTACCAAAGACTAACCTAGCACAATCTAACCTTCTTTTTATAGTGCGCTTATTAAACCTAGCACAAAACCGACACCCGACTACGTCGTGGTCCGGTCCCAAACAAGGAATGCAAAGATAGTGATAATCCCTATGCGGTATCTGTTTCCCACAAGAAATACAATTATTCACTTTTTCTGACATCCGGAATTAACTGAGGCAAGAAAAAACAAAAATATTCCCCAACGGGGTACTTAGCCCAACTTGGTTTCGGTCTGAAACTCAGAATACGAAAATTTCAGAACGCCGAACGGCACTTGCAACGCTGCTTCTGCATCGGACCATGCGGCAAAAAAAGACTGAGGATATGACGTCGGTCATGCGCTTTTATACCCTGACGCTCTGATGTCAGATCTGAGCGCCCATGACCGACGTCAGCCTAATACTTTGGTATTCGGGCCGACCGAGGACAGCGGACTACCCATATGTAAGGACTGCAGCAATGTGAGATGAAGAACATGTACAGTTTTGTACCTACCATAAATGTAGATGTCCGATAGATATGCAACTGCAGTCATAACATATGGGTTGTCCTGCCTCAGGCAGCCCTCGGTCGGCCGGATTCCAAAGTCTGGGTCCGACGTCGGCTGATGTCGCATTTCTCTCCGACGTCAGAGTGGCTGGAGTACATAAGCATCAGCCGACACCATCTTCTTCAGTGTTTCTTGCCCCAGATGCCAGGTGCCCTCCAAGGAAGGCTGTAATCAAATTGGAAGATAAAACAGGTTTCCAGACAAATAAATAAGCAATAAACAGATACACCATAACAGATATCCCCAGCTAAGGATAACAGGGATAGGAGTGGACCCAAGGCATAGAGGGGAAGGAGGAGGAAAACCGACTGCAGTTGCATATCTATCGGACATCTACATTTATGGTAGGTACAAAACTGTACTATGTCCTTCAAGAATGCAACTGCAGTCATAACATATGGGTTGAATACCATAGCTTAGCTGGGGGAGGTGGAATGCTCTAAGAAAAGGATGGTGTAGCTATCAATCCCTGCAGGACTGCCGAAGCAAAGCCTGCTCTGGATCTGGAATATAGAGGAAGGTTGTAGTGTTTGGAAAATGTATGCACGGAGCTCCATGTAGCAGCTTCTAGAATGTCTTTTGTAGGCACCCCTCTTAAGAATGCTGTAGAGGTGGCTGTAGCTCTGGTGGAGTGTGGTCCGACATTGGCTGGCACACTCTTTCCATGAAAGTTATAACAGAATCTGATGCAATGTCCAATCCATTTTGAAATTGTCCGTTTGGAAATTGCTTTTCCTTGTACTCCAGGGGCGTAAGCTACAAAAAGCTGATCAGACTTCCTACTGGTCTTGGTTGTGTCCAGGTAGTAGCGAAGTTGTCTGTGAATGTCCAAGGTATGCAACAGTCTTTCCCCTTTGTTCTCAGGATTGGGAAAGAAAGTAGGCAGGTGAATTGCTTGATTTAAAGAAACCCTAGATACCACTTTTGGGAGAAAGGTAGGGTTGGTTCGTAAGGAGACCCTGTCTCTGTGAAAAGTTATGAACGGTGGTATAGCCATTAGGGCCTGTAATTCTGAAACCCTTCTTGCTGAGGTAATGGCCAACAGGAAAGCTGTCTTCCAGGAAAGAAGTTGTAAATCCACAGAAGCTGCTGGCTCAAAGGGAGGTAGAGTCAATTTTTCTAGGACAAAGTTGAGGTCCCAAGCTGGCACTGGTGCCTTTCTTGGGGGCTTTATATTCTTGATTCCTCTAAGAAATTGCCTTATCAAAGGATGTGAAAACACAGGTGGATCAGTGTTGTATCCAGCTGAGATAGCTGAAGCATGTATTTTTATAGAGGAGTATGAGAGTCCATTATGTAGCATATCTGCCAAATATTCCAGAATGAGTGAGATGCTCAAAAGTGATGCATCATGGCCCTTGGTGGTATTCCAAATGCTGAATCTCTTCCATTTGGCTGAGTAAACCTTTCTGGTGGATGGTCTGCGGGCTTCTGTCAGTATCAGCTGAACTTCCTTGGAAAGAGGTAGGTTGAGGTTATTCATGGGATCTCCCAAGCTGTTAGCTGTAGCGTCTGGATGTTGGGATGAACTGTCCTGAAGTTGTGTTGAGTCAAAAGTTGGGGCCATTGGGGGAGGGCCCATGTCTTGTTGTGACATATGCTCCGTAGTAGTGGGTACCAGTGTTGTCTTGGCCAGTCTGGAGCTACTAGGATCCCCTTGGGCTGCTCTGCTTTGATCTTTAGTAACACTGTGGTCATCAGTGGCAGAGGTGGAAATGCATAGATTTTTAGGGAGCTCCAGTTGAATGAGAGAGCATCTATTTTCCATGCTTGTGGATGATATGTCCTTGAACAGAATTTTTGTAAGTGATGATTGAGGTGGGAGGCAAATAGGTCTACGTCCGGCCTGCCCCATGTCGAGGTGAGTCGTATAAAGATTTCTGGATGTAACCTCCATTCGTGGGGGTCTAGGAAATTCCTGCTTAGACTGTCCACCAGAACACTGTCTTTGCCTGGAACAAACTGGGATTGCAACTGTATGTTTGGGCTCAGTGATTTTTCCCAAAGATTCATTGTCAGTCTGCAAAGGGGGTAAGAATGAGTACCCCCCTGCTTGTTTATGTACCACATCACAGTGGTGTTGTCTGTCCGTATTAGTAGGTGGCCTGGTTGTAGTTGTTGTCCGAAGGCCTCAATGGCATGCATTACTGCCAGCATTTCTTTTTGGTTGATATGCAGATGTGTTTCCTTTGGAGACCATTGTCCTTGAATACATCTGCCCTCCATGTGCGCCCCCCATCCAAGGTCTGAGGCGTCTGTGGTCATGGTCTGTGTTATCTGAGGTTTTTTGAATGACATACCTGTGTTTGACTGGCTTACTGAGGCCCACCATAGAAATTCCTTTTGAAGACATGGAATGAGCGGTATGGTTGCTTCTAGGTTGTTGCTGTGTTGAGACCATAAGCTTTTTAGGTACCATTGAAGCTTTCTCATGTGTAGTCTTGCTGGTGGAACCAGGAGAATGCAGGATGCCATGTAACCCAGGGCCTGTAGGAATCTCCTTGCAGTCATCTGTGTGAGCTTTGCTAAATTTTTGAAGTAATGAGTTAACTTCTTTTGCTTGTCTTCTGTCAGGTAAGCCATTTGAGAGGCTGTGTCTAGTATGGCCCCTAAGAAGGTAATTTGCTGGGATGGCTGAAGTGTTGACTTTTGAAAGTTGACTGTGTATCCCAGAGCCTGTAGCAAATGTATGACATAATTCAAGTTTTTTGTCAAAGTTAGTTTGTCGTCCGCTTGTATGAGGCAATCGTCCAGGTACGGGTAGATTTGAATCCCCTGGAGCCTGCAATGAGCAATTACTGAAGCCAGGCATTTCGTGAATACTCTGGGCGCAGTAGATAAGCCAAATGGCAATGCTGAGAATTGATAATGCTCTGGCCCTGCAAGAAATCTGAGGTATCTTCTGCAGCTGTGTCTGATAGGGACATGCAGGTATGCCTCCTTGAGGTCCAGAGTAATCAGCCAAGACCCCTTGCCCAGCATGGGAAGGAGTTGCTGTAGAGTCAGCATTTTGAACTTTGGTACTATGAGAAAAGTGTTTAAAGCGGACAAGTCCAGTATTGGTCTCCACAGAGTTTCTTTTCTTGGAACAAGGAACAGTCTAAACCCCTGACCTTGTTCTTGTTGTGGAACTTTTTCTATTGCTTTGATCTGAGCAAGCAGAGAAATTTGCTTGATAGCCTCTGCCCTCTGATTTTGTGGAAGGTTTGGCATGCCTAGTTTTCTTGGCAAGGTATGAAAATGGAACCTGTAACCGTGGTCTATAATGTCCAAAATCCATTTGTCCTTTGTCAGTTTGTGCCAATTTTTTGAAAACAGAGATAATTTTCCGCCCAAAGGAGCTTCTGCTTGCTCCTTGGTCAGCGGAACTAGAGGAAAGTCACTGAGATTGTCCCTGTGGGGCAGGAGAAACCCCTGTGTCACTTCTTTGGTTTGCTGGTTGCCATTGTCGTCCTCTGTAGGATCCTCTGTATTGGCCTCTTCCTCGGGCACGCCTGTTTTTGCCCCCTTTGAAATCTTTCAGGATTAGGAAAGGACCAGTTCTTAGAAGGCCAGTTCCTGCTGAATCTGGGTGGCTGAACCTGGAGGAAATCTTTGACTGTCTGAACTGACTTGGCTTTTTCCTCAATGGACTTTAACACATCTTTAGCATTAGCACCAAAAAGCTTGTTCTTTTCCAAGGGTGCATCAAGAAGTTTTGCCTTAACATGATCTGGTAAAGGTTGATCTTTTAACCATGCATGTCCACGAATGACCGCCCCTGTCATAGCTGCCCTACATGAAGCTTCCAATGCATCATATTCATACTGTAGAAAATGATTGCTAACTTGCTGAGAATTGTGCACAGCGTCCTGCAAAGACTTCCTATCTAAAGGTTCAGAGGAGGCCAATCTTTTCTGTAAATTATCTAACAGGAAATCCTGATATTGAAACATGTGAAAGAGACAATTGAGAGCTCTCATAGATAAAGTAGTGGAGGTGTAAACCTTCTTCCCCCATCTCTCTAAGGACCTTGCTTTCCTGTCGGAAGGCAAAGGGTTTTTGGAGGTGGTAGCTGAAACCCCTTTAGGCCCCTGGGAAATTGTTTCTAAATCAACAGCATGGGCCCTAAAGAAATGAGAATGGGTTTCTGGGACCCTATAGTATCTGTCAGGCTTGACAGGAGCAGGAGGAAGAGTATCAGGGGTAACACTGGAGTCAGAGTATAAATCATCCAAAACATCAAGCACAGGAGGTATAGCTAAGGGTCTGTGTTGGGGCTTTTTAAGGAAGGTTCGAAGGCGCTTTCTGGAATCTGAATATTCCTGGCCTTGCCACTTAAAATGCTCCCTCATGGAATGTAGAACTTCGCCAAAAGACATATCCTCAAGAGGAGAAGCCGAGGGAATGGAGTCCTCTGCATCTGAATCCTCGTAGGTCTGGAAGGGCTCTTCCTGGCTTTCAGAGTGAACAGAGTCCTCAGAATCTTCATCTGTAGGAAGAGGGTCAGAGGGTTCAACCCTGGGCCTCTTATCAGGAGGAGGCTGGGATCCTCTCTCAGGATGGGCCTGGGAACCTCTGATCAGGGAAATTAAATCTGCGGCCATAGCCATGATTTGAGTTTCAGGAGTAGGCTGAGGTAAGGTTTTAGCAGAAAGATGCTTGGACTTGCTGACTGCCTTGGCACGTGTGTAGGCCTTGATAGACATGGACATGGGAGGCCTAGCTGCTCCACGTGCAGGAGTGACCTTATCAACAGCAATGGTCTCGGGCATTTCCTCGGTTTCAGTATCCGGAGGAAAGTCAATAACTGGCGTCAGAGTGGCCTCCGGAATCGGAGGTATCGGTAATGCGGTGTCTTCGGTTCGGAGCGGTGGAATAACCGCCTCAGAGGGAACCGGGGCACTGGCGGTTAGTTTTGGCGTGGTGTCGGTGGAAGACGCGGGCAGAGGATGTCGGTCCCGGTCTTTACGTTTCTTAGGAGTCTGCGCTGTCGGATGTTCCGACGGCATTGTATAGTCAAATTTTTCACCGAAAAAGTCTTCAGCGAACTCCACCCGGCGCCTGAGACTGCGCTTACTGAAGCGAGCACAGGCGGCACAGACCGAGACGTCGTGGTCTGGGCCAAGGCAAGGGATGCAGTAAGAGTGGAAATCCTTATGAGGTATTTGTTTACCACAAGACAAACAATTATTTACTTTTTCAGTAATTTCTGACATCGGCTGAGGCAAGAAAAGGTCCCCAACGGGGTACTTAGCTTTTCTGATGACTTCAGTTTCGAAGAATACAGGAGCTGACCGACCGGCACTTGCGAACTGCTTCTGGCACCGCGCGGCAAGAAAGACTGAAGATGGCGTCGGCTGATGCTTATGTACTCCAGCCGCTCTGACGTCAGAGAGAAATGCGACATCAGCCGACGTCAGACCCAGACTTTGGAATCCGGCCGACCGAGGGCTGCCTGAGGCAGGACAACCCATATGTTATGACTGCAGTTGCATTCTTGAAGGACATCTAATGATGTAGTCATAGATCTGGAGGAATCGGCCTAGAAGGATGAGGCAATTTCAATCCATTTCTTGAATAAATGAGAGATGCACAGTCAGTAAAGCCACTTAGCCAATGTGACTTTGGAAACTTCTTGACATTGCAGGTTAGGTGACAAAGAAACAAACAGCTGGTCAGACTTTCTGCACTGTTTTGTTTTATGAAGGTAAAACTGTAGTTGCCTATGAACATCAAGCAGATGCAAAATATATATGCCCTTGTTAGAAAAATTCGGAAAGAAAACCGGCAATTGTATAGACTGGTTAATATCAGTCGCTGTGGCTACCTTAGGCATAAAGGATGGATTTTTGTGGACAGAAACTCTATGTTTGTGAAAAATAATGCAAGGTGGTTTCAATCATAAGGCATGAAGCTCAGAAATTCTTCTTGCTGAAGTTACAGCTACCAACAAAATAGTTTTCCATCAAAGGAATTTAATTTCACAATCATTAGCTGATTCAAAAGGTTTCTGAGTTAGACCTTGAAGGATAATAGTCAGATCCCATAGCGGAGTAGGATCTCTAAATCAAGAGTCTAAGCAGAAAAATCTCTCTCAAAGGCTTTGCATAATTTAGACATAGCAGGGGAGCCAGAAGCATCTCTAGCATGAAAATTTGAAATGGCTGCCAGTTGAAGTTTTACAGTGGAAAAACTTGCTCCTTCCTTGAAAAGAGAAGTACGGCTGAAATTGGGGCTGAGAAAGGATCAATATTCTCTTTAGAAGCCCAAATGGCAAAGCTTTTTGATTTGCTTTGATACACTTTTTTAGTAGAAGCTTTTTGAAAAGCTAAAACTATGTCTCGAACAGGGGGAGCAAGCCTGGACCTTTGAGAAATTACTGGAATTGCAGATACCAAGTGGTCAATCTGAGGGTGAGTAGACTGGGGTGCTGATTCTCCGATGGATGAGAGAGGCAGGTCCTGTCTGGGCTCCAGAAACCATGAGGGATATTTCAGATGAGAGCAGAGAAAGGTGAACCATACCAGACGAGGCAAGTAGGGGGGCAATGAGGATCAATGAACTCTTCAACTGTCTGGCTCACTGTAGAAACTTGGGGATCAATGGTAGAGGGTGGTAAGCATAAAGGAGACTGAAGGGCCAGTAGTGAACTAGAGCATCCTTCAGGGACTCCTCCAGAGGGGGGATCAGAGCAAAGTACTTGCTGCACTTGTTGTTTTGGGAGATGCAAAGAGATCACAGCAAGAATGGCCCCAAAGACCGAAAATCAGATCAGTTACTGACTAAGGGACCACTCGTGA
This sequence comes from Protopterus annectens, assembly GCF_019279795.1. Lineage (NCBI taxonomy): Eukaryota > Metazoa > Chordata > Ceratodontiformes > Protopteridae > Protopterus > Protopterus annectens. The sequence continues at coordinate 15,421,505 of NC_056725.1, read as the reverse complement.
GGCGTCAAAACGGACCTACCGAGTTTGTCTGCTAGAACTTGAGATTTCCCTGGTATGTGTTTTGCAACTAGAAAGTGGTCTGAAGATATTGCCCATTCCCGACTCTCATGGCCTCTCTGCATAATGAGTAAGAACAGGTTCCTCCTAGCTTGTTGACATACCTGACTACTGACATGTTGTCGGTGTACACTGCAATCGTCCTACAGGGAAGGCTGTCCTACAATGCTTGCAACGTTAGAAGAACTCCTCTCATCTCTAGGATGCTGATAAGCAATCTGGTCTCCGAGGAAGACCACGTGCCTTGGACCATCTTCCCCTCAAAATGCCCGCCATACCTCCCTAATTGGCAAGTGTCTGTGGTCACTGTGGCTGTAGGAGTGGGGACAAGGAATGGTCTGCCCAGGAACAGATCTTCTGAATGAATTCACCATTGAAGATGATATCTACAAACCAGAGTCAACTTGATAGGAACAGATAAATGTTGGTAAAAAACAGACGACTAAACAGCTAAAATCCATTGGAGGACTTGCATAAGGAGCCTTGCTATGGGCACGAGGATAATGGCAGCAGACAAAGAGCCAAGGTCCTGAAGTATCAATCATACCGAGGGAGATGGTAAAGACATTATTTCCTGCACTTGGTGTCTCAAGGACGCTATAAAATGAGAATTCAAAGAAGCTAAGTGGTGCTCTGTATCCACGACCACAGCAATGAATTCCAACCTCTGAACTGGGGAGAGGTTTGATTTGGCAAGGTTTATGGTAATGCCCAGGTAGCTGAAGGTCTAGAACAAACAGTCCCTGGCCTGAAGTAGCTGATGCCAGGTTGGAGCAGTGAGAAGCAAGTCATCTAAACACAGAAATGCCTGGAATCCTTTCAGCCTCAAGTGAGCTGCCACTGCTACCATGCATTTGGTAAACACCCAGGGGCTGTGGTGAGTCCAAAGGGCAGAGCTCCGAACTGGAAATGACTGGCTCTCAACCTGAAGTGTAAATGACTTCTGGAGTCTATTGTTATGTGATAGCACACATCCTGAAGGTCTATCGAACACATGCAATCCTCCTTGCGAAACAGCGGTAGGATAGACTGAGCCATAACCATCTGGAACTTTGAGTTCTTTACATGTTGATTTAGACTGCTCAAATCTAGAATGGGTCTTGGGTCACCCATTTTCTTTGGCACTAAAAATAAGTGGGAGTAAGTTCCGAATCCTCTTGCTCAGTTTGGACTTCTTGGATGACTTTTTTGCAGTAATGTTTGAATTTCCAGTACTGCATATTCCCTCTGACTGGGTTGTATATACGGGAGTTTCTTTTATTCCACTGCTAGTTCCAAGTGAATGTAATAACCCTGAATATTATGCTTAGCACCCAGACATTTATTGTCAGAATGGTATGTGCGTTTAGGTGTAGGGAACAACGATCTTCTACTGCCTCCAGAGGACGAACAGTCAGGGCAGCGCTTCAGGAGCACTGATACGACTTGTCAGAGAAAGGTTCGCTGAAGCCCTGATTCTGGGGACCCCCTCTACCTCTGGGGCAGCATCTACCATTGAAACTTCCTCCTCTGCCTTTGAAGGAAGAGTCTCCACATTGATCCTGAAAAGAGCCTTGAGATTTATGAAACAAAGTCTTCTTACCACCTTGATGACTTCTGGAGAAAGTACTTTGAGGGGCAGAAAACTTGATCCCAATGGCAGACAGTGTCTTCCCTTCCTGCTTGCTGGGGGTAGGAGTCTCTTTGAAAGATGGCCCAAACAAGAAGGAGCCATCGAAAGAGGCATTGACAAAAGATGCCGTAAAGGGTTCAGAGAAGTCACAAAGCCTCATTCAAGCATGCCTTCTGACCACAATAACTGAGCCGGATGCCCTTAATGTACCATCTTCTGAATGGGAGATGGGCCTCATGGAAGAGTTAGACACAAGCAGAAGTAGTCAAATGGGGAGATCCTTCCATAAAGTCATCGTCTGTCATGGTCTCTACAAGAAAGATGGAAAGCGCCTTGACCAAAACTCTCTGCAAATGAATGAAATGTGCCAAGTAATTTAATGACTGCAGCATGAACGTAGCAGAGCCGTAAATGCAATTACCAAACCTGTCCATCAACTGAGACTCCCTGTTTGGCAGATGGACAGAGGAGCTCTGTTCTATTAGCTCTTTCTTGGTGGCTACTGCTACAACAATGGCATCAACAGAGACACCTGTGGACCAATGAAGTCTGTCTTTGGGGGGAACCAGAAACCTATCTAGTGGTTTGCGGATTGGTTCGATAGTGTTCAGCTCCTTTCAAGCTTGGTGGGAGACTAACTCAATAAAGTCGTCCGCTGGAGACTCACCCAAGATGTAGATGGGCCCACCCCAACAGCATCCAAGAACACAGACTCTTTAGAAGAAGGAAGTTGGACCGACCAGCCATCTTGATCTCCAAGATGAATCCAAAGAGACATCATAAGGTGGTGATCTTGGGGATCCCTCTCCCTCAAAGTCCATGTCTTCTGTGAATGACTCCATTAAGAAGTCAATGTGCCTCCTTTTGCATTTCATCTTCCACGGAACTTCCTCTGTGGAGTGTTCAGAGGAGGTATTGAAAGAAAGGGGGGCTTCTTCGGTGGGAAGAAAGTACAGTTTTGTACCTACCATAAATGTAGATGTCCGATAGGTATGCATCTGCAGTCATCACATATGGGTTGTCCTGCCTCAGGCAGCCCTTCGGTCGGCCGGATTCCAAAGTCTGGGTCCGGTGTCGGCTGATGTCGCACTTTCCCCGACGTCAGAGCGCCTGGGGTATAAAAGCATCAGCCGACGCCATCTTCCTCAGTTTTTCTTGCCCCAGATGCCAGGTGCCCTCTAAGGAAGGCTAAATTTGGAGAGATGCATTTAAAAATCTAAACATGCACAATAATATAAAAACAAATACACCATAATAGATCACCCCAGCTAGCTATAAGAGGAGTAAGTACCCAAGAAATACCACAGAGGGGAAGGAGGGAGGGTAAACCTGACTGCAGATGCATACCTATCGGACATCTACATTTATGGTAGGTACAAAACTGTACTATGTCCTTCAAGGATGCATCTGCAGTCATCACATATGGGTAGAATACCATAGCCAATCTGGGGGTGGAGGAACTATGTAAAGGAAGGTGTAGCTAAAATGCCCTGCAGGACTGCGGTAGCAAAGCCTGCTCTGGATCTGGAATATAAAGGTAAATTGTAATGCTTGGCAAATGTATGCATGGAGCTCCATGTAGCAGCTTCTAAAATATCCTTGGTAGCCACCCCTCTTAAGAAGGCTGTGGAGGTGGCTGTGGCTCTGGTGGAATGAGGTCTAATGTTAGCTGGCACAGTTTTTCCATGAAAGGAGTAACAAAAACGGATGCAATTCCCTATCCATTTTGAAATTGTCTGTTTGGAAATTGCTTTTCCTTGTGTACCAGCAGCATAAGCTACCAACAGCTGGTCAGTTTTTCTGTAACCTTTAGTTCTGTCCAAGTAGTAGCGCAACTGTCTGTGTATGTCCAGGGTGTGCAGAAGTTTCTCCCCTTTGTTTTGAGGATTTGGAAAGAAGGTAGGCAAGTGAATAGCTTGATTTAATGAAACCCTGGATACCACCTTTGGCATAAATGTAGGATTGGTTCTCAATGAAACTCTGTCCTGATGAAAAATAAGAAATGTCTGTACTGCCATAAGGGCCTGTAACTTAGATACTCTTCTTGCTGAGGTTATGGCCAGAAGGAAAGCAGTCTTCCAAGACAGGAACTGTAGTTCTGCAGATGCTGCTGGTTCAAAGGGAGGCAGTGTTAGTTTTTCCAACATGAAGTTAAGGTCCCAAGTAGGTAGAGGTGGTTTCCTTGGAGGATTGATGTTTTTGATTCCTCTTAGAAACTGTCTTAGGAGAGGATGAGAGAAGACAGGTGGCTCAGTATTGTATTCTGCTGAAATTGCTGAAGCATGAATTTTAATGGAAGAGTAAGACAGACCATTGTGGAACATTTCTGCCAAGTATACCAGGATATGTGCCATGTTAATCACTGTCGCATCTAGGCCCTTTGTGGTGTTCCAAATGTGAAATCTTTTCCATTTTGCTGAATATGCCTTTCTTGTGGAAGGCCGGCGAGCTTCCATAATAATATCTTTCACTCTCTGGGATAGCTTGTCCTGAGGAGGAGTCAAGGTATTTTCCAGGCTGTTAGTTGCAAGGTTTTCAGGTTGGAATGCAGAGTTTTGTAATTGTGCTGTGTCAGTAGAAGTGGCCATAGAGGAAGAGGCCATGGTTTCGTGCGTGACAGGCTCTTTAACAGTGGGTACCAGTGCTGTCTTGGCCAGTCCGGAGCTATCAGAATCACTTTTGGCTGCTCTGTCCTGATCTTCAGTAAAACCTTGGTCATTAATGGGAGAGGTGGAAATGCATACACTGTTAGAGTTCTCCAGCTGAAAGAGAGGGCGTCCACTTTCCATGCTTGTGGGTGGTATGCCTTGAGCAGAATTTCTTCAGTTGATGATTGTGGGGGGAGGCAAAAAGATCTAAGTCCGGTCTCCCCCATGATTGTGTTATCTGTAGAAAGATGTCTGGATGCAGCATCCATTCGTGTGCATCCATGATATTTCTGCTTAAGCTGTCCGCCAGTATATTGTCTTTCCCTGGCACAAACTGGGATTGTAGCTGTATATTGCGTTTCAATGAAAGTTCCCATAGATTCATCGCCAGCCTGCAAAGAGGATAGGAATGGGTGCCTCCTTGCTTGTTTATGTACCACATAACCATGGTGTTGTCTGCCCTTATTAGCAGATGGCCGTGATGCAGAAAGGGTTTGAAGGCTTCGACTGCATGTATCACTGCCAGCATTTCCTTTTGGTTTATGTGCATGCGTAGCTCTTTTTGTGACCATAGACCTTGAATGCATCTGCCCTCCATGTGCGCTCCCCATCCGTGGTCTGAAGCATCTGTTGTAATGGTTTGGCTGGCTATTGGTTTGCTGAAAGGCAGACCCCTGTTTGACTGGCTTGCTTGAGCCCACCACAGAAATTCCTTTTGAAGGCATGGAATGAGTGGTATCAAAGTTTCCAGGCTGTGACTGTGCTGAGTCCATAAACTCCTTAGGTACCATTGTAGTTTCCTCATATGTAGTCTTGCTTGCGGAATCAGAAGGATGCAAGAAGCCATGTAACCCAGGGCCTGCAGGATTTTCCTTGCAGTCAGCTGGGTTTGTCTTGTCAGATTTTTGAAGTAATTTGGTAGTTGATTTTGTTTTTCTTCTGTGAGGAAAGCCATTTGGGTGGTTGTATCTAGATCTGCACCCAGAAAGGTTATTCTTTGGGATGGAACAAGTCTTGATTTGTGAAAGATGACTGTATATCCCAAGGCCTGAAGTAGGTGGATGGCATAATTTAAGTGTTTTACCAAAGTTTGTTGGCTGTCCGCTTGTATAAGGCAGTCATCCAGATATGGGTATATTTGAATCCCCTGAAGTCTGCAGTGTGTAATTACTGATGCCAGGCATTTCGTGAATACTCTGGGCGCAGTAGATAAGCCAAAGGGCAATGCTGAGAATTGATAATGCTCTGACACTGCAAGAAATCTGAGGTGTCTTCTGCAACTTTGTCTGATAGGGACATGCAGGTATGCCTCCTTGAGGTCTAGAGTTACCAGCCAAGACCCCTTGCCCAGCATGGGATGGAGCTGCTGTAGAGTCAGCATTTTGAACTTTGGCACAATGAGATAAGTATTCAGTGCGGACAAGTTGAGAATAGGCCTCCATTGTTTTTCTTTTCTTGGAACAAGGAATAGTCTGGAATAAAATCCTTGGCCTTGTTCTGAGAGAGGAACCTTTTCTATAGCTTTCATTGGCATTAAGCTGGAAATTTGTTTCAGAGCCTCTGCCCTTTGATTCGGTGGCAGGTCTGGCATGCCCTTTCTTTATGGTAATGTGTGGAAATGAAACCTGTATCCTTTGTCTATTATTTGTAGTGTCCATTTGTCCCTTGTAATACTGTGCCAATTTTCTGAGAATAAAGAAAGCTTTCCGCCCAAAGGTGCTTCCAATTGAGCCCTGGTTGGCGGTGTCAAAGTAAAGTCATTGAGCCTGTCCTTGTGCAGCAGTTGAAGGTCCTGCATTACCTCTCTGGTTGGGAGGCTGCAATTGACGTCCTCTGTAGGAGCCTCTAGCTTGCCCTCTACCTCTGGCACGCCTGTTCTTGCCTCTTTGAAACCTCTCTGTGTCTGGAAAGGACCAATTCTTGGAAGGCCAATTCCTGCTGAATCTTGGTGGTTGTACTTGGAGAAAATCTTTGACTGTTTGCACGGATTTTGCCTTTTCTTCAAATTTCTTTAAGACCTCCTGAGCCGTGGAGCCAAATAACTTTTGCTTTTCCAGAGGAGCATCCAGCAGCTTTGCTTTAACATGGTCTGGCAGAGATTGTTCCTTCAGCCAAGCATGCCTACGTATGACTGCGCCAGTCATAGCTGACCTACATGAAGCTTCCAATGCATCATAACCACATTGCAAGAAATGGTTGCTAACCTGTTGTGAGTTATGTACCAGATCCTGAAGTGACTTGCGGTCTAGGGGGTCAGGTGAAGACAGTTTTTTATGCAATTCATCTAACAAATACTCTTGGTACTGTATCATATGAAATTGACAATTTAAAGCCCTCATAGAAAGAGTAGCAGAAGTATACACTTTTTTATCCCATCTCTCTAAAGCTCTGGACTCCCTTTCAGAGGGGCGAGGATTTTTAGCAGTGGCAGCTGCAACCCCTTTAGGGCCCTGGGAAATAGTTTCTGGATCAGCAGAGTGGGCCTTGTAAAGGTAAAGATGCGAGTCCGGGACCCTGTAGTACCTATCGGGTTTGGCAGGAGCCGGAGGGAGAGAATCAGGGGTTGTGCTAGAGTCAGAGTACACATCATCAATGACATTCAAAACAGGAGGAATAGCTAAAGGTCTATGCTGAGGCAAATGTAAAAAGGTCCTTAATCTTTTCCTGGAATCAGAGAATTCCTGGCCCTGCCATTGGAAATGCTCTCTCATGGTGTGTAGTGCCTCCCCAAACGAAAACTCTTCAGGAGGGGAGGCCGAGGGAATAGATTCCTCTGCATCAGAATCCTCGTAGGCCGAAAAAGCCTCCTCCTGGTGGTCCGAGAGTAGAGCCATCAGAGGCCTCATCTGAGGAGTGGGGATCAGAGGGCTCAACCCTGGGCCTTTTGTCTCGAGGAGGTTAAGAGCCCCTGTCCGGATGAGGTTGAGAGCCCCTAATTAAGGAGATAAGATCCTCTGCTAAGCTTAGAATCTGTGAACCAGTAGAGGGTCCCTGAGGGATAACCTTGGGAGGCAAAGCTTTTGAGAGTTTAGCAGCTTTAGCCCTGGAGAAAGCCTTAATGGACATGGATGCAGGAGGCCTGGCTGCACCACGTGCTGGTGTAGATTTGTCTAAAGGAATGGTGTCGGAAAGTTCCAGGACACCCGTTTCTGTTGGAAATTCAATAACAGACTCAGCCGGGGCCTCCGGGACCGAGGTAGTCGGTTGAGTGGTTTCGGTAATTGGAAGTACCAAGGACTCGGTTTCAGCCGAGACCGAGACACTCGCGGTAGGTCTGGCCGTGGTTTCAGCCGAAACCGCGGCCCGCGTGCGTCGGTCCTTGTCCTTCCGTTTCTTAACTAAATGAGAAGTCGGAGTCTCCGACGGCATCTTATACGAAAAACTAGCCCCAAAAAATTCCTCTGCAAACTCCGCCCAACGTCTAAGAGTGCGTCGGTTGAAGGAAGCACAGGCTGAACAGGCCGAGACGTCATGGTCCGGGCCTAGGCAGGGTAGGCAGTAAGAGTGGAAATCCTTATGAGGTATTTGTTTCCCACAAGTTAAACAATTATTAACTTTATCTGACATCGGCTGAGGCAAGAAAGAGTCCCCAACGGGGTACTTAGCTTTTTGAAGTCTTCGGTAGCTGAATTACAGGAGCTGGCCAACCGGCACTTGCGAACTGCTTCTGCTTCGGGCACCACGCGGCAAGAAAGACTGGGGAAGATGGCGTCGGCTGATGCTTTTATACCCCAGGCGTTCTAACGTCGGAGAAAGTGCGACATCAGCCGACGCCGGACCCAGACTTTGGAATCCGGCCGACCGAAGGGCTGCCTGAGGCAGGACAACCCATATGTGATGACTGCAGATGCATCCTTGAAGGACATCTTGTAAGCTCATTGTGTCAGGCTGACCCTGGACAAGGATGATGGACTCAACTCCTGTAGGAAGTTGGGAAAGGTCGAAATCAAAACAGGTCTGTCAGATCTTTGTGAGCAGAGGAAACCCTTTCCACAATCTGGAAGGCAGACAGACCAGGAGAAACTCCCTCCATCTCCCTCGAAACAGAGGCAGCCGAAGAAGCATGGTAAGGAATCACCCCAGATCCAAGCTGTCAAGGGCCAAAGTGCCAGGTAAGAAAAAATCAGAACCGAACCCCTCCCCCAGATCCCATGCTGCCCTCTCAGATCCGATACCCACTTTGATCCAAAGATCTCAGAGCACAGCTAGTCAGGGTAGCTGTCAAAGTAGAGGAAGGAAGCTTCCTCAGATCTGAAGCCGATTCTCTCGGGAACTAAGATCCTGGGACTCCGAAGTCACTGGTCAGGATCAGAGAAGGACAAGTCACTGGTCAGGATCAGAGAAGGAGATTGGATCATAACAGCGGGAACACTCACTAACCTGACTGGGGAAGGAGCCGACAATACCCCCATCTGCATCTGAGTTTTGAGAAACCTCAGCATCATACTGTCCATATCTACATCTGACAGACTCCTGGAGGACCAAGAGGAAGTAACCAAAGTAGGTCTGGAGTGCCTGGACGGGATTTGGAGCAGTTTCGAGGTTAGTGTTGGGGAAACTTTCCTGATGGCAAACTCTGGGGTGTGGGTCCTAACAATCGGATCAGAGGTAGAAGAAATTGGCCTAGGAGAGGTAGTCACATGACAGGTGCCTGTCGAATCCGAAGGGGCAGAAGGTGGTCTCGGATCAAGAGAATTTGGATTCGAGGCCTTAGCAGTCTTGGCTGGAGGCTTCAATGAGTTTCCTCGGCTCCAAAGACCCATTATGGCTAGCTGAGGGGGTTTCAGCCCCTGAAAACGAGGACAAAGCAGGCAACAAACCTTTTAGGATAAGTTTGCTCCTGCAGTCAGTGATAACTCAGGGGTTGAATCCCTCGCAAATATAACAGTCTGATGGCAGGTGATCTGGACTTAAACAATACACATATTTGCTATGCTTGTCAGAATGGAGAATCTTATGTCTACATTCTGAGAAGCGTTTGAAACCTGTAGGCTTTTCTGACATGGTATAAGAGAAAAAAGTTTTTAACTATGCCTGTAACTGTAGTATAGAACACCAAGAGGATCCGTAACCCAATAGCGAGGAAGAATGAAAAGGACAAAATCAGATCGTCCTAGTTTCTCTTAAGTTAAACTGCAGTCTATCAGTTCTGAAAGCTTAGGATCTGAAGGAGGCTGAAAATGCTTTCAATCCGGAGAGTTTGGTTCCAAAATCATTCCATGTCTCCATAATAATAATTATGTCTGCCCAATCCAAAGGTTTAGATTTAATGCAGAAGTAACAGCAGACCTGTTGGATCCGAGGAGAAGTTAGGATCCAAAAAGAGCCCTTGGGGACTTTAGACAATAATTACAAATCCAAAGATAAAAATTATCTCTCGAATCCAAAGAAACTTAAGCTCTGATGATAGGAGTCAAACCTGTTAGATCCAAGATGGCTGGATCCAAACTCTTTCAGACTCTCTCTCTCTTTTTTTTTTGTTTATAATGAAGATGAAGCCAAAGAATTTGAATACCTGGACCTTTGGAAGGGTCTTTGAATATCGAACTCCAGCAATGTTCTGAGAGAAACGTAGTTAGCAGCAAACTTTTCAATATTAATTTATTTCTTCTTCTGTTCAAGTTCTGAAGAACTGTGTGGTCGGATCGGACATAGCTTTGCATGCAGTTTTTGTTCTTTCTTTTAAGTTTTGAAGAAGCAGGGACTAGAGAAACCAAGAAACTAGACATTTTGAAAGGTCTTTACATTTTGTATGGGGGGGGGGGGGTTGAGCCCCGCAATGGCATCAGAAAAAAGAAGATAGCAGTAAAGCCTTTAACACCAGCTTTTTCTTTCTAGTCCTCAGAAACTTGTGAAAAAAAACTGCAGTCCTAATTAATATAAACCAAGATTGTAGCAATGGAATTTAAAAAAACTACAATAAATGTTATATATAAAAGAAAGACTGATAGTAATAAAATACTGACATCAAAACAGAAAAATAAAGCTGTAAAATAAACTGTCACAATAATGGAGAAAAACGGATGGTAAAAGAGTAAAAGACAAAAAAAAAAGTAAATGGAAGGGGGTAAAAGACAAAAAAAAAAAAGGAAAATGGAAGGAGATTTTTCCTAGAAGTAAAGGAGAAAAGTCAATAAATTCAACATCAGATAAAAATTGAAGAAACAGTAATTCGTTAAAGTTAGAAAGAAAAGATAAGAAGAAATAACTAATCTTTCACAGAAAACTCGAGAGCTGAAGGCGACTAGGTCTGAACTCTAAAGAGGCAAATGAGATCTAAGGGATGTTAGGGATGGTGCATTATGGGTAGGGAAGGTGCTTGAGAGTTTGTTGGTGGCCATGAGCTAGAATAACGGTCGAGTCAGATAAGAGTATAAAATTCAAACCTATACACTGAGGAAGAATGAAAAGTGATTTCAGATCCTGCATTCGGGCTGGCAGTAACACAGTCTGAGGATTTAAGCTCATACGCCCAGTTATGTACCCCTACACTCATGGGCTGAGTTCATACGTCAAACATATAGTTTACAGAAGGTTTAGGCTTTGGTACCCTGGTAAGACATCAGTGGTGAAAACCCACACGTATGCAATACTGTAACAGTGATTTCAGTCAGGACATTAAGTGTTCTAGCTACATAGTTTCTGAATGCCCACTGGCTTTTTGCTTTGTATAAGCATTCAGACCAACAAAGCCAAATCGCACTAACTGTATTCATGCTATAAACGCACAAGTAACACCAAGGCATTTTATCCAAGAATATGTGTTGGTTAACTAGATTTCTAATCACAAACTCTGAATGAAGTCACTATTTCATGGCTGACAGGTAGTAAAATAAGACAGCAGAAAAGTGGGAAAGTGAGCATTATTCGAGTGCTGATTAATCGGCTGACAGTAGCATGACGGCTTTATCGCTGAAACCACTTTCAGTGTGAAAATATGATGCTGCACTTTATTCACTGTTGTGTGACCTGGATTTGGTCTATGTATGCATGTATGTATCTATATACATACACAAACATATGCACATATATATATATATATATATATATATATATATATATATACACACACACACATAATATATATATATATATATATATATATATATACATATATATATAAATACACATATACACACAAATGCACGTGTGTGTGTGTGTTTTTATATATATATATATATATATATATATATATATATATATATATATATATATATATATATGCTGGGGGAGTCTCCCTTCTCACAGGGGGTGTAGGGAACTTTGCTGTGAAACTATTTTTCATGCACTAAAGAGAAAGCTCTTTTGGATGAAGCATTTATTTTAAAATATGCTTCTTAAACCATCATGTTTTAAACTCTACCATGGGCATACACATACCATCAGCAGGAAAGAAAACAAGCCATACATTGTTATTCTCTGCACTGTACATGTTTTCTTCTTAACAATTTTCATACACTGCAACACTACATTACACAAGTTGCTTGATTCCTATCTTCCCCTAACCTAATTGGTCCTTCTGATTATTTTGCATGTGTTTTTCCAACAAATCCCAGTTATTTATTTATGGAATTTGTCATGACCTTTTATAAAGATTCTACCTTCAATTAATTTATCTCATTTACAATATACAGAATTTCCCTTACACTAGGAATATATTTTAATTTCCATTTTCTAGTAATTTGTTTTGGCAGCCAATAACACTAACCTTACTCAGCAAGGCACTATGATGTAGATGCAATTCAGATCTAATATAGCAGCTCAAAAAATAATCATTTTCTTAATTATATCTATATGATCCCCCAAAATTTCCATCAAAGTAATCTATAGTAATTTTTTTAAATTATTAAAATGATTATGTACCAAAAAAAAAAAAAAAAAATCTTCCTACCTACCTCTCTCTACCATCACGCATTCAGTATTTACTATCTACCGGAGGTAAAATCTGTTGAAAGCTACTTGGGGTATAGGAATACTTAAGCAAACAATTCCATGCAAAATTCTCAAACTATGGATATTGTTGCACATTTCAGAGATGTCTACATCCCATCACAATGTTCCTTTCCATTTCTCTTTACCTAATCTTTTCTAACTCCAATGACTGATTCTTGTAGTTATCATGCAGTGTTTTATATGTTTAATTATCATCATTTCCATTTAACAGCAGCTTCTTCAGTTCTAGACTCAACTAAAAACTCTAACAGAGCTGGACTTTAACTTAATACTCCAGTATCACTTTCTCCTTGCCTATATTCAGATATCAATATCAGATAGGAAAGGCAGTCTTTAACCTGCAATCTAGACATCTGCCTAGACTCATCCCACTTTATTACCTTTCATTCCACAGTTATTTGCTACCAAAACCCAGGTTCCTTTGTTAATTTCCTCAAATAAATCTCAGTCTTCTCTTGCCTGTTCTCTTTGGTAAAATCTCCTTTCTCCATTCCAGTTCTGACTTAGTTGTTAGAATACTTTCTGCTACTTTATGATATTCTGCATGACTGTTGCTATTATCCTTAAGGACTTGCATCAAAAGTCATAGTCTGTCTGCATCTCTAACTCCCTCCAGAACATATCACCTTCAGCCTTTTCAACTTTGATTTATAACCTTCAGATTAAGTATATGAGCTTAACTGGGCAGCTCTAATCTAAAACCACCTTACTCCACATCGAGAACTAGCTTATCCCACTTAACTCCTGCACTCTCTTTCAAATTCATTCAACTCTTTATCATAATCCTTAACTTCTCGAGAGACAATACGTCTGACACGTATAAAACACAAAAGGGACCTTTTACCTTTTTGCTGATTTTATCCTAAAACCTGTGTCCATAACTAAGAGCTTCCAGTTTCACAATTTTAGTTTTACTTTTTAGTTTTTTTCCAGATATCATTATCTGCCATAATAGAATTCTTTTTAATCCCTATATCTAAATACTGCATTTTATGTACCAATAAGCAAGGATGTTACTTAACCCACTTCATGCACAGACATATAATTACCTTGTTTTATATCCCCAAAAGAGCAAAGACGGTCTCAAAATGCTTTAGAACAATTGAAACGCCCTTTTCTAGATTTATCAAGTTCAAAATGATACCATACACAATTAAAGCAAACTTATTTCAGAGGAGCAAAACTTAAATCACTGAATTTGCGAATCCCTTATTTTCTATGACAACGTCTCTAAGCATTAAGCAACCCGCAGTGGGGAAAGAAGAAATCCTTGCCTGTTTCCTCTCTTCAGAAACAGCTTGTAAGCATATCTCTCAACCTGCACACAATGAAAATAACAAAGACCCTTGAAAGGTGGGTATATCCAGCCAAAAATATGGACATCTAAATACACGATAGCAAAATAACTCTTTCAACTTCCAGCAGAATGACGGACAGTACTCAGAAACACATTTAATAAACAGTGTGCAACAAAAATGATGGAAAAATATAAGCACACTATCAAATACAGTCTGTAATGCAAAATTCTACCACACAATGTCACTTATGCTTCTGAAAGAGGAAGATACAAGATGGGTGTCCTCTTTCTTTAAACTGACAGTGCCACTAGTATGTTGGTCATGTACTGCAATTTTCCGTGTACTATACAACCTTAAAAATCAAATGTGATGGGGTGGATTCAGAAAATTGTGTGAAGAGGCAAATCAAGCCAAACAATAGGGACACACATCCAAAAACAGATACAACATATTCAGGGGTAAATCAGACCCAAGTGCAGGTATATTCTTCCAAAATATGGCTAAATGAGAGGTCAACTTGTGAGAGAAGAACCCTTACTCCTTAATTACTACCTCTAATCCTTGATGCAGCCTCCTCATTATCACTACTGTTCTATCAGAGAAACTAAACAATACCATTATCCAAGCTTATAACATCCCAACTAATTGTTTTGAATGCTTTCTCTACATCAACACCCACCAGCAACAGTGTCATTACTGTGTTATCAATGTCAAATGTTTGCCTTCCCTCAAGAAAAGCACACAAATCCATATCTATCAACTTTGGTAACAGCTTTGTTATTCTCATAGCTTGTACAGGTCACTAAGCACTTTAGAATTATGTCTTAAAACTGAAATTGATCTTACTGGACTCAAAGCCCTGGCACTATAACTCTGTACCCTAGAGACTACTAAGAGGGCAGTTGTGTTTGGCACACAAGGCATACTCTGACCCAATACTGATGGATTTACTGCAAATCAACAAGAAAAGTGGAATCAAAAGTACACTATCTAGGAATCTAAACCACATCTGCAAAATCAATAAAATGGTTTGAAAGAAAAGTATATCTCGCAGAGGATACCACTTGCTCTGGAACAGACTCCCCCATCCACATTTATTTATTTATTTATTTGCAGTTTGTTTGCCAGGATAGTCCATTGGTCCGCTGGGGCCCATTTTCAATGAAGTCCTGGGGAGAAAAGCTCCAGGAAAAAATACAAATAGATAATGAAAGGAAGTACAAATACATGAAATAAAGTACATTTCAGGTAAGACAGATATACATAGTAATTGGTCAGTTACATGGTATAAGTTACATTGTTCATTTACATATATTGAATGGTAGAAGTACAGTAGTACGTGTGTCTCATAAGACAAAAGGAATAATACATGTTAAAATACATATTTTTTCATATATATATATATATATATATATATATATATATATATATATATACAGAACAGTATTTACAATTGAGATAGGTTTGTAGTAAATGGATTAATTGAGATATTTTGCAAAACATAATGAATGTAGTAGGTAGTGACGTGGTAAATGAGTATAAACACATTAAAAAGTGCATACAGTCGGTGTTAGGTGGGATGGGAGCAAGAACATGTCCATCTTGAAGTAAGGTGGGAGTGCAGTGAGGTTTTGAACAAGGGGAGACTATTGGTGGTGCGAATGGAGGTAGGGAGAGAGTTCCAGAGTCAAGCAAGAGAGGAGGACATTAGTTGATTCCCTGCTGCAAGTGCTGGTTTGTGTATTTTAGTTAGGTTTTGGGAAATGGATCTTAAAAGTCTTCCTGGTTTGTGCATTTCAAAGGTATCTGCAAGGGAGGGGGACAGGGGGATGGGTCCTGAATGAGCTTATGTGCTTGAATGAGCTGGGTATATGTGAGGAGGTTTGGTAGTTCTAGCCAATTCAGTTGGTGAAGGGAATTGCAGTGATGTGTAGAGGCTCTATGTCCTGCTGCAAATTTGGATATCGTGTTATAACAGGATGAGGGGTCTGATTTGAGGGAAGCTTGTAGGTTAGTAGGGATGGATGCGCCATATAAGAGAGATGGGATAAGGTATGTGTTAGCTAATGTTAGCATGATGGCGGGTGAGAGAAAGCGTTTGTTGCGGTAAAGCATACCTAGTTTTTGGTGGGTCTTTTTGATATCTGACTGCAGATGTTTGTCAAATTTTAGCTGAGTATTGATAACACCAAGAATTCTAGTTTCTGAGACAAGGTCAAGGGTAGTATTATTTTTGCTAGTTATTATGAAAGGTTGTGTGTTTAGGGGAGAGCTTTTGAGGTATTGAATAACATGAGTTTTGTTTTGGTAGCATTGAGGGCTAGATGGTTATCAAGCATCCACTGTTCAGTGGCAGAGAAAGTGGCTTGAGCTAATGTATTAAGAGTTGTAAGGGAAGGGTAGAGGCAGATTATTGTAGTCGTCGGCATATTGTATGAGGCTGGAGGAGGGATGGCATGATAGAAATCATTTATGAATATATTGATTAACAGGGGCCCTAAAATGGATCCCTGGGGGACGCCTGTGGATGTATTGAGGAAAGGTGATGTAGCTTTTTTCCATTGAACTGCTTGTTGCCTGTTAGGTAGCTTGAGAAAGTACAGTTGTGTACCTACCATAAATGTAGATGTTCGAGTGTATTCACTGTTGCAGTCATTACACTTGGGTTATCCTGCTGGCAGGCTACCTGCAGTCGGCCAGAATTCCAAAGTCCTGGGCCGGCGTCGGTTGCTGTCGCCTCTTCCCTGACGTCAGTGCGCCAGGGGTATAAAAGATGCAGCAGACACCATTTTCTTCAGTTTTTCTTGCCCCAGATGTCAGGTGCCCCCCCAAAGGGTATGCCAAAAATTCTGCTCATAAAAAAGCATGCACTAACATAAACATTACCTTCATCTACAAGCAAATACACCACATAGGTTGTACAGAATAGAGAAGTACAGATAAGTCCCAGCAATGAAAGGGGGATGGAGGGAGGGTAAAGTACAGTTTTGGACCTACCATAAATGTATAAATGTAGATGTTCGAGTATATACACTGCTGCAGTCATTACATTTGGGTTATCCAGCCATCAGGCGGTTCCCCAGTCGGCCCGAGTTCCAAAGTCTTGGTCCGGCATCGGTTGCTGTCGCCTCCTCCCTGACGTCAGTGCGGCAGGAGTATATAAGATACAGCCGATGACATTTTCTTCAGTTTTTCTTGCCCCAGATGTCAGGTGCCCCCAAAAAGGTAGGCAATTCAAATTGCTAATAAAACATACAAAGAAAAGCAGAACCCAACTTTCAGCTACCAGCAAATACTCTCCATAGGTAGTAAAGGGTAGAAGACCTAGGTACGTACCAGCAAGTAAGAGGGGAAGGAGAGTGGGTAACCTGGACTGCAGCAGTGTTTACACTCGAACATCTACATTTATGGTAGGTACAAAACTGTACTATGTTCATCGTGTTACACTGCTGCAGTCATTATATTTGGGTAGAATCCCAAAGCTGAGGTAGGGTGGCTGGTTCTATAAGGCATTAGGGGTGGCTATTAGGCCCTGCAGCACTGCAGTGGTGAAGCCAGCTCTGGATTTAGAGTATAGAGGCAGATGGTAATGCTTGGTGAAGGTATGCACAGAACTCCAAGTTGCTGCTTCCAAAATATCCTTGGTAGGTACTCCTCTGAGGTAGGCAGCTTAAGTGGTTGTTGCCCTAGTGGAGTGAGATCTAATGCAGCTAGGTACAGGTTTCCCATGGTGTGTATAGCAGAAACGTATATAATGTCCTATCCATTTTGAAATGGTCTGTTTTGAAATGGCTTTTCCCTGTGCTCCTGCAGCATATGCTACCAATAATTGCTCAGATTTCCTGAAAGCTTTGGTTCTGTCCAAGTAGAAGCGTAACTGCCTGTGAATGTCCAAGGAATGCAGTAGTCTCTCCCCTTTATTCTGTGGTTTTGGATAAAAAGTTGGCAAGTGAATAGTTTGGTTTATAGCCACACTGGATACCACCTTTGGCATAAACGTAGGGTTAGTTCTTAAAGACACCCTGTCCTGGTGGAAAATGAGGAAAGGTTCCACTGCCATTAGTGCCTCTAATTCTGAAACTCTTTGTGTTGATGTTACTGCCAGGAGCAGAGTAGTTTTCCAAGAGGTATATTTTAATTCTGCTATGTTAGCTGGCTCAAAAGGAGGTAAAGTTAATTTTTCCAAAACAAAGTTGAGGTCCCAAGTTGAAGTAGGTGCTCTACGGGGCGGTCTTATGTTTTTAGCCCCTCTGAGGTGCTGTCTTAGCAAAGGATTAGAGAAAATTGGTGGATCCGTGTTGTAATGAGCAGAGATGGCAGAAGAATGGATCCTGATGGATGAGGAGAGGCCTTTGTTCAGCATCTCAGTTAAATACTGTAGTATCTGAGAAATGTTTGGAACATGACGGTCAAGGCTGTGAGCTTGGTTCCAGGCACAGAATCTCTTCCATTTATCCGAATAGGCTTTCTTGGTACTAGGCCTTCTGGCCTCCAGAATGACATCCATAACAGCTTTGGAAAGCGGCATTGCCTGCTTGACTAAGGAATCTTCCATGCAGCTAGGTTTAAGGTCTTTAGCTGGCTGTGTAGTATGTGATTGTTGTGCTGAGTCATCAGATGTGGGATTTGAGGCAAAATCTAGGGTGGAACTTGTGCTAAGTTCTTTAAGATGGGGTACCAGTGCTGGCGTGGCCAGTCTGGTGCAATCAGGATCATCTTTGGCTCTTCCTGCCTGGCTTTTATGAGTACCTTTGGCAGGAGAGGTAGTGGTGGGAAAGCGTATACTTGTAGGTTTTTCCAGCTGAATGAGAGGGCATCCACTTTCCATGCTTGTGGATGGTCACTCCTTGTGCAGAATTTCTGTAGTTTGCAGTTCATTGGGGATGCAAACAGATCTATGTCCAGGCGCCACCATTTCTGTGTTATCATTCTGAATATCTGTGGATTCAATTCCCATTTGTGGGGATCCATGATGTTTCTGCTTAAGTCGTCTGCCAGTGTGTTTTTCTCTCCTGGCAGGAATTGTGCTTGCAGATGAACTTGATAGCTTAGAGCTGTGTTCCACAAGGTCATGGCTTGCCTGCAGAGGGGGTAGGAGTGAGTGTCCCCTTGCTTATGTACCACATAACTGTAGTGTTGTCTATCTTTAGTAGTAGTTGTTCTGGATGCAGCAGGTCCTTGAAAGCTATAAGGGCATTTTGTACAGCTAGAATCTCTTTTTGATTGATGTGAAGATGCCTTTGTTCTGCGGGCCACTTGCCCTAAATACAGCTGCCTGCCATGTGTGCTCCCCAGGCGTAATCTGATACATCTGTTGTCAGTGTTTGCCTGGCTGTGGGTTGAGTAAAAGGCTGTCCCTTGTTGAGGTGACAAGCTTGAGCCCACCATTGAAACTCCTGTTGAAGGCAAGGAATTAGTGGTATAACTGTTTCCAAACTTTGACAGTGTTGAGACCATACATTCTTTAGGTACCATTGTAGTTTCCTCATATGCAGTCTGGCATATGGAATTAGTAGTATGCAAGATGCCATGTAACCCAAGGCCTGCGGAATTTTTCTTGCAGGGAGTTGGGTCTTTGTTGCCATCAATTGAAAGTATTGATTCAGTTGTCCTTGCTTGTCTGGCGTGAGATAAGCCACCTGGGCCGTTGTGTTCAAGCTGGCACCCAGGAATATTGTCTCTTGTGAGGGCTCTAGTTTTGATTTATTTTCGTTTACTGTGTACCCCAGGCAACTTAACTTTTTTACAAACGCCATATACTTTAGAAGAATGTCCTTGCTCTCTGCTTGAATCATGCAGTTGTCCAGGTACGGATAAATTTGAATTACTTTCTGTCTGCAGAATGCAATTACTGGTGCCAGGCACTTTGTGAAGACCCTGGGCGCAGTAGATAAGCCAAAGGGCAGTGCAGAGAACTGAGAGTGCATTGAATCAGCTATGAATCTGAGGTATCTTCTGCAGTTTTGTCTGATAGGGACATGCAGGTATGCCTCCTTGAGGTCCAATGTCACGAGCCAAGCTTTCTTGCCCAGCATGGGAAGAAGCCGCTGTAGTGTCAACATTTTGAATTTTGGAACATCCAGGTAAGTGTTTAGAGAAGAAAGATCCAGAATGGGCCTCCAGGCTTTGTCCTTCCTGGGAACCAGAAAGAGTCTTGAGTAAAATCCTTGTCCTTGCTCCTGTGGTGGTACCTTTTGAATAGCTCTCATATCCATGAGTGCTGTAATTTGTTTTTGAGCCTCTGCCCATTGATTTTGTGGCAGATTTGGCATTCCTTTTAACCTTGGCAGAGTGTGAAAGTGGAATCTGTAACCTTGAGATACAATGTTGAGAACCCATTTGTCTTTGGTGATCATATGCCAGTTGTGATAGACAAGTGCCAGTTTTCCTCCCTAGGGGGCTGCCAAGAGAGAGTTGCTTGGCAGATGTAGTGTGAAGTCATTAGGGCTGCTTTTTATATGGTTGGGGCCTATTTTCCCCTTCTTTCTGGCCTGATGCAACACATTGTCTAGGCCTGTAAGTACCTTGTGGTTGACCTCTACCTCTTGGATGTCTGTATCTGCCCCTTTGAGGTCTGTCTGTAACTGGAAAGGACCAATTCTTAGTTGGCCAATTTCTGCTAAATCTAGGAGGCTGAACCTGTAAGAAATCCTTCACAGTTTGCATAGATTTTGCCTTATCCTCCATTTTCTTTAATACCTCTTCTGCCTTAACTTCAAATAACACATCCTGCTGCAAAGGTGCATCCAATAATTTTGCTTTAACATGATCTGGTAACGTATGTTCTTTTAACCAAGCATGTCTTCTAATGACAGAGCCTGTAACGGCTGCTCTACAGGAGGCCTCTAAAGAATCAAAACCACATTGCAAAGTATGCTTTCCCACCTGCTCAGCTGCATGCAATAAATATTGCATTTCTTTAAAAGTAAGAGGATCGGAATCTGGAAGCATTTTTTGTTTCAACTGAGACAGTAGAAATTGCTGATATTTTAGCATGTGAAACTGGCAATTTAAGGCTCTCACTGCTAAAGTTGCAGACATATATACTTTCTTTCCCCATCTGTCTAATGCTCTGGAATCTCTGTCAGAGGGAACCGGATTCTTGGCTGATGAGGCCTTAACCCCTTTGGGTTCCTGAGAAATAGTTTCAGGGTCAGCTACAGGGCTTTTGTACAGAAATTTGTGAGAGTCAGGGACTCTGTAGTATTTGTCAGGTTTAACTGGGGCTGGAGGTAAGGAATCAGGATTCAGTATACACATCATCCACAATATCTAACACTGGCGGAATAGCAAGGGGTCTGTGTTGAGGTAATAAAAGGAAGTCTCTAAGTTTTTTCTTGGATTCTGAGTAATCCTGGCCTTCCCAATGGAAATGCTCCCTCATGGTATGCAAGGTTTCCCCAAAGGAGTAGTCCTTGGGTGGACGGGCTGACGGAATTGACTCCTCAGCATCAGAATCCTCATAAGGGGGTAAAGAATATCCTAGGTCTGAGGAGGAATCTGAACAGATGGACACCTGGTCAGATAAGTCATAGTCTGCATCCTTTCTAGGCCTTTTATCAGGAGGGGGATGGGACCCCTTTAATCAGAGTGATTAGGTCTTCGGCCATTTTGAGCATTTGTTTCTTAGGCATGGAGGCCTGTGCTGGAGAATGCTGCATTTGCTTCTTTAATTTTAAAGCTGGTTTAGACTTAGCAGAGGGTTTAATGTTTAACTGAATAGGTCTGAAAACACTCTCCGAAGCTGCAGGCAGCTCAGCTACTCCGGATCCCTCTGAAGGGTTAGTTTCGGTAGGCTGAATAACTTGTGCGTCCGAAGGCACAGCCATCTCCACGTGGGAGTCAGAGGCGGCCTGTGGTTCAACAGAAGCGGTCGTCAAGGGCTGTGAAGGTGCCTCGCTGAAAACCGGAGAACCGGCGACTGGCCTAGAAGAGGCTTCGTCGTCAGTTTTGGGCCTCAGATACCTATCCTTGTCTTTTCGCTTTTTATGTATTCCGGTCATCAGAAGTTTCGACGGCATGGTATAATTTAATTTTCTACCAAAATAATGTCGGGCAAAATCAAACCAACGTTTAATAGTGCGTTTGTTAAACCTAGCACAAAACCGACAACCAGTGACATCGTGGTCTGGGCCTAGGCATGGGATACAATAAGAATGGAAATCCTTAGAGAAACCCTGTCCGAATGGAAAATAATAAAAGGTTCCACAGCCATTAGTGCCTGTAACTCTGAGACTATTTTTGCTGAGGTTATTGCTAGGAGCAGAGCTGTTTTCCATAAGTATTTTATCTCAGCTGTATTGGCTGGCTCAAAAGGAGGCAGTGTGAGTTTTTCCAAGACAAAATTGAGGTCCCATGCAGGTGTTGGAGCTCTCCTTGGAGGTCTTATGTTTTTGGCCCCTCTGAGGTACTGCCTTAGCAGTGGATGTGAAAAAATAGGTGGATCCGTATTGTAATGAGCTGAAATGGCAGAGGCATGGATCTTAATTGATGAGAAGGCTAGGCCTTTCTCCAGCATTTCAGTTAGGTATTGTAAAATCTGAGGAATATTTGGTACAAGCGTGTCCATTCCTTGTGCCTGGTTCCAAGCACAGAATCTCTTCCATTTTTCTGTATAAGATTTTCTGGTGCTGGGCCTCCTGGCCTCCAAAATAACATCCATAACTGCTTTAAAGAGAGGTGTGTTTGAATGGTTACATTATCAGCCATGCAGCCAGATTTAGGGTTCTGAGTTGGCTGTGCAGGATCTGATTGTTTTGTTGCATCAGCAAATGAGGAATTTGAGGTAATGTCCAGGCTGGGCCTTGAGACAAGCTCTTTAGGATTGGGTACCAGTGCTGGCGTGGCTATTCTGGGGCAATCAGTTTCATTTTTGGCTTCTCTTGTCTGACCTTTAGGAGTACCTTGGGGAGGAGAGGCAGTGGAGGAAAGGCATATACTGTAAGGGTTTTCCAGCTGAATGAAAGGGCATCCACTTTCCATGTTTGTTTGTGATAAGTCCTTGTGCAGAATCTCTGTAGTTGGCAATTGTGCGGGGAGGCAAATAGATCTATGTCTGGGCATCCTCATTTCCTTGTTATCATGCTGAAGATTTGTGGATCTAGTTTCCACTCATGAGGATCTTTGAGATTTCTGCTTAGTTCATCTGCCAGAGTATTTGTCTTTCCTGGCAGGAATTGTGCTTGCAGGTGTGCTTGATAAGTCAATGCTGTGTTCCACAACGTCATGGCTTGTCTGCAGAGGGGGTAGGAATGTGTGCCTCCCTGCTTGTTTATGTACCACATAACTGTAGTATTGTCCATCTTTACCAGCAGTTGTCCTGGACGAAGTAGATCCTTGAAGGCTGTCAGGGCATTCTGAACAGCTAGCATCTCTTTTTGATTGATATGAAGGTGCATTTGGCTTGCTGGCCATGTGCCATTAATGCATCTTCCTGCCATGTGGGCTCCCCAGGCATAATCTGATGCATCTGTTAGTGTCTGTCTGGCCGTGGGTAGAGTGAATGGCTGTCCCTTGTTGTGGTGACAGGCCTGTGCCCACCATCGAAACTCCTGTTGCAGACAGGGAATGAGGGTAATTAATGTTTCCCGGCTGTGGCAATGTTGAGTCCAAACACTTTTTAGATACCATTGTAGTTTCCTCACATGCAGTCTTGCATACGGAATTAGTAGAATGCAGGATGCCATGAAGCCCAAAGCCTGCAGAATTTTTCTTGCAGATAACTGGGTCTTTGTTGCCAACATTTCGAAGTAATTAGTCAGTTGCCTTTGTCTGGCATGAGATAAGCCATCTGGGCAGTTGTATTTAAGCTTGCACCCAGGAATATTATCTCTTGAGAGGGTACTAGTTTTGATTTCTTTTCGTTTACCGTGTACCCCAGGCAAATTAGTAATCTTTTTACAAACGCCAGATGTCTCAGTAGAATGTTTTTGTTCTCTGCTTAAATAAGGCAATCGTCCAAGTAAGGGTATATTTGAATTCACCTTTGTCTGCAGAAAGCAATTACTGGTGCCAGGCATTTTGTGAAGATCCTGGGCGCAGTAGATAAGCCAAAGGGCAGTGCAGAGAATTGGTAGTGCATTGAGCCAGCTATGAATCTGAGGTATCGTCTGTAAGATTGTCTGACTGGGACATGCAGGTATGCCTCTTTTAGGTCCAAAGTTACAAGCCAAGCATTCTTGCCAGAAGCTGCTGCAGAGTCAACATTTTGAATTCTGGAACGTCCAGAAAAGTGTTTAGAATAGACAGGTCCAGTATTGGTCTCCAGGCTTTGTTCTTTCTGGGTACCAGGAATAGTCTTGAGTAAAATCCTAGTCCCTGCTCTTGCTGTGGTACTCGCTGAATGGCCCTCATGTCCATGAGGGATGTAACTTGCTTTTGTGCCTCTGCCCATTGATTTTGTGGCAGCTCTGGCATACCTTTTGCCTTTGGCAGGGTGTGAAAGTGGAACCTGTAGCCCTGGGACACTATATTCAAGACCCATTTGTCCTGGGTGATTATATGCCAATTTTGTGAAAAAAGTGCTAGTTTTCCCCCTAAGGGGGCTGCCAAAAGATAAGTGCTTGGTATTGGCAGAGGAAAGTCATTGGGGCTGTTTTCTATATGGCTGTGATTTGTCTTCTCTGCTTTTGGAGGTAGCAGCACCCCATTGTTTAAGCCTGTATGAGCCTTGGGGCTGGTTTCTGCCTCTAGGGCATCTGTATCTGCCTCTTTGTGGCCTGTCTGACAATGGAAAGGACCAATTCTTTGAAGGCCAGTTCCTGCTAAATCTGGGTGGTTGTACCTGTAAGAAATCCTTAACTGTCTGCATAGATTTCGCTTTACCCTCCATTTTCAACAACACCTCTTCTGCCTTAACACCGAACAAAGTATCATGCTGTAAAGGAGCATCCAATAATTTTGCTTTAACATGATCAGGCAGATTTTGTTCCTTTAACCAAGCATACCTTCTAATAACAGTACCCGTAACAGCAGCCCTGCAAGAGGCCTCCAGTGAATCAAAACCACATTGCAACATATGCTTTCCTACTTGTTCAGCTGCATGCAATAAATCCTGCATTTCCTTGTTATCTGGACAGTCAGAATTTGTCAACATTTTCTGTTTTAACAGTGACATTAAATATTGCTGATATTTAAGCATATGAAACTGACAATTTAAAGCCCTTACAGTCAAGGTAACAGAAGTGTAAACTTTTTCCCACATCTGTCCAATGCTCTAGAATCCCTATCAGAGGGGACAGGG
Source organism: Protopterus annectens (assembly GCF_019279795.1). Taxonomy (NCBI): domain Eukaryota; kingdom Metazoa; phylum Chordata; order Ceratodontiformes; family Protopteridae; genus Protopterus; species Protopterus annectens. Next base: position 15,396,695 of record NC_056725.1, on the reverse strand, counting down.
CTTTTTGCAGTGGAAGCCTTGACCCTTTTGGGACCCTGAGATATAGTTTCTGGGTCAGCAGCAGGGTTTTTATATAGAAATTTGTGGGAATCTGGAACCCTGTAGTATCTGTCTGGCTCTCCCAGTGAAAGTGCTCCCTCATGGTATGAAGGGTTTCCCCAAAAGAATAATCCTCAGGAGGAGAGGCTGAAGGAATAGACTCTTCAGCATTAGAATCCTCATAGGAAGGAAGGGAGTATCCCTGTTCAGAAGAGGAGTCAGAGGAAATGGAAACCTGATCTGAAGATTCATATTCTGTCTCTTGCCTAGGCCTCTTATCAGGAAGGGGATGGGAACCCCTGATTAAAGTAATGAGGTCTTCGGCCATTTTAAGCATCTGTTTTTTTAGGCATGGAAGTCTGTGCAGGAGAATGCTGTACTTGTTTCTTTGTCTTTAGAGCTGCTTTAGTCTTTACCTTTGAAGCTGAGGTTGGCTTTACATATAACTGTGTAGGTCTGAAAACACCCTCAGAAGCCGATGCCTGCTCAGCGACTCTGGACCCATCTGAGGGAATAGTTTCTGAGTGTTCAATACCTTGAGTATCCAGAGGCCCAGTCGGCTCCACGTGGGAGTCTGAAGCAGCCTGTGGATCTGAGGTAGCGGGTGTCAGGGGCTGCGAAAGCGCCTCACTGAGAACCGGCAAACCAGCGACTTGGCCTAGCAGAGGCCTCGTCGGTTTTGGACCTCGGATGCCTGTCCTTTTCCTTGCGTTTTTTATAAATTCCGGTCGTCGGCTGTTCCGACGGCATTATATAATTAAATCTTCGGCCAAAGTAATGAAAGGCAAAATCGTACCGACGCTTATTAGTGCGTTGGTTAAATCTAGCACAAAACTGACAGCTAGCAACGTCATGGTCAGGGCCTAGGCAAGGAATACAGTAAGAAGGAAAATCCTTATGAGGTATTTGCTTCCCACAAGAAATACAATTGTTAACTTTCTGACATAGGTCTGGAGCAAGAACAAAGTTTCCCCAACGGGGTACTTAGCTTTAATGAAGACTTCAGATCTGATATTCGAATTGAAAATCTCAGGAGACGGCCGACCGGCACTTGCGAACTGCTTTTGCTTCGGGCACCGCGCGGCAAGAAAGACTGAAGAAAATGGCGTCGGCTGCATCTTTTATACCCCTGGCGCACTGACGTCAGGGAAGAGGCGACAGCAACAGACGCCAGACCAGGACTTTGGAATTCAGGCCAACTGTGGGTAGCCTGCCAGCAGGATAACCCAAGTGTAATGACTGCAACAGTGAAACACGATGAACATCCACTGGGTAGAGGTAGGGCTTAAGTTAAGTTTAGAGAGCTTGGTGAGAAGCAGGTTGTGGGAAATGGTGTTAAATGCCTTAGAGAGGTCAAGGAAAAGAGTGGATACAATGTGATCAGAGTCATGGGCTTTGTTGATTATTTCGAGGAAGGAGAGTAGGGCTGTGGAGGTACTATGGCCTGGTCTAAAGCCATGTTGTATGGGGGTAAGAAGCTGGTTGTTGATCAGGTAGGGTAAGAGTTGTTGGTGGACACACTTTTCAAGTAGTTTGGAGATAGGGGACAAAATGGCAATAGGGTGAAAATTTGGGATGTCATTGTTCTTGCCACCTTTATGGAGAGGGATGATAAAGGCTTTCTTCCAAAGTTGGGGGACATGGCTTTTTAGGATAAACCGATCTATTAGTATGGTGATAGGCAGGGCGATGACATCTGCAGCAATTTTTAAGAAGTAGGAGGGGATTTCATCAGGGTCACTGGAGCCAGATTTTAGTTTATTAAGAGTTTTTTTATGGTGGATGTGGAGATGGGATTAATGGTAAAAGGAGGGGGCTGGAAGTATGGTTTGCTAGATGGGGATAGGCTGTAGGTGAAGGGAGTAGGGTGAGAAGGAATTACAGAGTTATTGGTAAAGGATTGTGTTAGTTTAAGTGAGTCAATAAAGGAGTTACATTGGGTTGCTAAGTCAAAGTCAGTTGCATCTGGGTTTGGGCAGGGGTTTTCTAAGATTCCGGAGTGTAGGAATGAAGAAATACCTTTCCAAAATAGTTTGGGATTGGTATTGTGGTTGGCATGGAGGGCAGAGCAGTAAGTTTTGTGATTGGCGGTAATAAGATTTTGACTTGATTACGTAATGTTTTGTATTCAGTAAGGGTATTGGAGGTTCTTTGTTTTTGGTACTGTGCCCATGCTTTATCTCGAAGTCTCATGGTAGTTAAGGTGTTTTTAGTTAACCAGGGAACAGGGTTTCTTTTTATGCATTTAGTCTTTAGGGGAGCAAGGGAGTTGAGTAGGTCTAAGAAAGAGGAGTTAAAATTGGATAGAGCATTGTCTAGGGGTAGGATTTTTAATGGTGTCCAGTTAGTGTTTTTAAGTGTATTTATGAACGTTTCAGGGTTAAAGTTTTTTAAACATCTAGGATATGTAATTGTGGGTTTGTTGTGTCGAAGAAGGGAGGCGATGGGCGAAAGTGGGGAAATGATCAGCTAATGGGTCTGGGAGAGTGCCACTATCTGAGATATAAAGAGGGTGTGAAACAAGTATCCAGTCTATTATACTTCCAGTAGAAGGGGTCTTTGAGGGTCTGGTAATGGAATTGATTAGTTGTGTAAAGTTATACAAGTTGATATTAAATTAACCTAACACAAAACAAAGTTCATCCCTGTCCATATTCAAGTGCAACTTGGATCTACAATTGGGAAACAGAAAATGTACCACAGGACTGCCCTTTGAACTACTAATGGACAGCGATAGCTCATAAATGCTTTATCCAGTGCATGAGTCCCCTCAAATTATCTATGATATGATTCCAGTTACTCTCATTAGAGCTAACATATAATTATCGACCACAGAATGGGTAAGGCCAATCTCTAGCCAAATGAGATGGGTTAATTTAGAGCTCAAAAAGGGAAACTATCTACATTTAATGGCCCACAACAGCAGCTAGCGTAGTACTTATCTATGAACCTATGAATTCAGAACGGACTCCCTCTTTAGGTACTGCAGCCACCACAGCGGTCAAATATGGTGCTACTTCCCTCCCCCTTTCAGACGGTGTTAAACTCTTACAGAACTTTCACTTTCATGCCTCCTAACTTCCAAATTTCCACAGAACTATTGTCCATTTGTGGAGATTTCCTTGTCGATTGATTACAAATCATGGTTATCTCATCTCTTTCTACCTTAGATACTTATTGTTCAGCCTCACCTTCATCTAACATTGACATAATTATGCCTTCCATAAATATTTCCACTTGTATTTTGCTTAGTAACCCCCCCCCACCATGTTACACACATTTTCATAAAATTTACCAAATTTCTCCAATACTTTTGCAGAATCTCCGTTTATTTTTCTTGTCAGAGGCTCCCTCAGTTTGGCTAGAACTCCTCCTACTTTTTGATGTCTAAGTCAGTGTATTAAAGGTTTCACACTCTAAAGTAATCAAAAACAGTTGTTTAACATTATTAACACCCCAAGTGATGTTAACATCCTACAGAAAGGCCTCACTGAGACCAACAACTGGTGTCAGAATCATGGCCTTAAGCTCAATGCCGAAAAATGTGTCATCATCCCCTTTGGGAAAAACACAGTTCCTATGAATTACCACATCGATGGTAGTCCACTGAACACAGAAGGCATTATAAGAGATCTGGGAACACAGGCTGACAGCAACCTCTCCCTTGTCCACCACATTACCACTGTGGTCAGAAAGTCCTTCTATGAGGCACATCTCATTACTAAGGGTTTTGCATCCAGGAAGAAAGAGGTCATTGTCTCCCTCTACTCTTCTCTCATTAGGCCAATCATTGAGTACAATGCCCCATTTGGCATGTATCTAACTAAACACCTGCAACAACTGGAGAGGACGCAAAAGTACCTCACAAAGAGGATCCTAGGCTTTAAACATTTGTCTTATATGGACAGACTCAAAAAAACTCCAACTATTCTCTGTCTCGTATCACCTACTTAAAGGCGATCTCTGCTTGACTTACAAAGCCATGTCTGATCCAGCTCTGCTAGAAATGCACATCTAAAGAAATCCCAATCCCTCTGCACCACACACTCCAGTGACCTCAACCTCATTACCACAATCAACAGAACATGCTGGAGGGGACAGGTTCATAACCCATAGACTGCCCATGCTATGGAACAGTCTTCCCACACATGTCAAGCAGGGCACCTCACTGGCCTTCTTCAAGAGCAACCTTGATGAGTGGATGGGAAACAGAATATTCACCCCAGGGATCACTTCAGTGGCTTTACTCGACAGAGGCACTGGGAACTAAGGTCGGGTGGCACAATGCCAGGGTAATCCTATGGGCCAGGCTTGTAAAGGCTCCAGGGCCATTGGCCTAATACACACCTATGAACCTATGAACAGCAGCCTTTCAAAATTCAAATAAATAATCCAGTTATGCCATTATTTTCCCTTTAGCACACTATAATTGCTCATCTTTTTGTTCTGGAGAATTCCCCTTCTACAATGATTTAAACGTTTGCCTCCCCCACTGAATAATTATTTTTTTGCTTTCTTCCAGTCTCTCTTGTTCTATTACTACTGCTACAATGTTTTTAAATTCCATTTTTCATTTTATCCCATTCAGAAGAATTTTCTATCTTCTGTAATAAGTCTCAAATTAATTCCACTACACATCCCTTAAATTCCTCACTTTTTAACAGATAAGAAAGCACCACAGTCTTGTTTTTGCATTATTACCCTGCATCTTTTCTTTTTCTTTTTATTGACGCATGATCTCATAGTCACTAGACGTGATTTACAGTTTTCAATTAAATACACATGCTCCAGTGAAATATAATTTCTAGCCAATCTTGCCTGGTTACTCTATAATATGCAAACCCTGTCTAACTTCTTACTATTAAATCAACATCTTCCATACCAAATATTTTCATACATTTCTTCACAAATCTACCATTTCTCATTAAATTTCCCCCTCAAGCATCGTCGGTATTGGAAATCAAGTTCCATTCCCCACCCACAAATAATACTTCGTCCGGAGAGCTGCTGAATTCTCCCACACTCCCAATTAGTGGTTTTAGGTGGAATATAAATACATGCCAGTGCAATGCTACTCCACTACCAATAACCTCTTTTTACCACAGATCTACCACCACTGTCTTTTACTCTCTTATCACTACTGGAGCTCCTCTAGCCACCAGTATTAATCACTCCCTTTTTGCTTTGCCCTCACACATTCTGCTGAATGTCCATCCTGAAATACTATTGTCAAATTCACATGCTCATTTCTATACTTATGTGCCTCCTGCAATATTGTTATTTACACCCTACACTTCTTAACATAATTCAGCATTCTTTACTTGTCTATATCTGTACGGTCATTTGCATTCCATGAATTAGTCCAGATAACATCACTTTGGCTAGCAGACCTAGGAGACTCTCTCTGATAGCCTCCCTGTGGGAGGAATAAAGATGCCTTGGGTCAACTTTCAAGTAGTTTATTCAGTTAAATAGGTAGACAGATGAGTGTTCATGTTCTAATGCTAATTAGAACACTGTAAGGTAAATAGGCAGACTGACAACTGTTCTTGTTCTAGTGTTCATCAGAACAACAATTTGCCCATCTACCTACTTAACTAGATAAACTACTTCAAACTTCAACAAGGTGTCTGTATTCCTCCCACAGGGAGGGTAATCAGAGACAGCGAATCTCCTACATCTGCTAGCTAAAGAGATTTTATCTGGACCAGTCCTTAGTACTCTGTTTCTTGATCGTCCTGCCATCCTCTGGGTCACAGGTGGGATGCCAGACTTGACTTGAGCCTTCTGGACTACCTCTCTTTTCATTTACATTCCATGAGGATATGAACAGAGTAGCTATTATGAAAGAAAGCCATTGCTCCTACCAATTATACATTATGGTTCTTTTGAATATGTATTTCCAACTTTTAGCTTACATGTACAACCTAATATTTGGCAGGATGAACTGTTATGCAGTTGCCTCTTCTCATCTGCATTTGAATCTATGTCACAATTTTCATGACTTTTTTGCTTCAATGAAAAACTCAGACAAAATAGAGTATCAGAATCCCCCATCCCCTTTTAGGTTTACCTCTGCAGACAGAAGCAGTTGCCCCAATCAACTTGCTACCTCTTTTTCTAATCTTTTATCTCCGTTCCCCTGAAAAAACTATTTGCATACTTTTAAGTAAGAATACTTTTAGTCAAAAGGAAAAAAAGCACTTTGGCTATTTTTATATAAACTAAATTGTTAAGCAATATATCAAAGGTATTGAAGTACTAAGGTGGCTAAGACAATTACATGTGTATCCTATTCACTTTCACAGAACTGCTGGCCAACGTACGATTAAATGTTAATTACACTGCAAGACGTGTACATTTCACTCTGCAGAAAGTGCTTAAACTTCTCATAACTAACTGCTTGCACTTTCAAACTGCTTGGTTGCAAGTAAAACAGTTGGTAATGGGGAAAATAAAACTTTGCAGATGCAAAACAATCTTTGTAAATTTCACACTGAATACAAAGTTGAGAACTCTCAAAACTGCTTGCACCTGTACACTTCTTGACTAAAAGTCTAGTTGTTGCTAAAGGCAAAACAGCTAATGACTTTGCTAAAACAAGAAAGAACTAGAATTTCCATGCTTGTCATAGTTTTACTGCATATTTCAAACCGGTTTGCTTTATAAACACTTGTATAAAGCTTAAACAAGGACACTAATCCAAATATCCACCTCTATAAAAATGGGACATTATCTTAATTCTGCATACAATGAGACAAATGCACTTTTACACCCCCGCCTCCTTAACAGCCAAACATTACATTAACTTCAACTTTTCATACCTTGTTTAAATGTACAGCTGGATAACTTACAACTAAGAAAATGTGTTTTCTTGCTTTAATATCTTTAACATACACATCAGCCAAGGATAAGACTCTTCTCACCTCACATTTAAAATACCCCTGGGTGCACACTACACAGATTGCTTTACAATATAACATGCAACTTGCATCATGAAACTTTTATACAGATGTTAAGTACAGTTGTGTAAAGTCTTACTATAACAGTAGATCTCCTCCCCGCTTTTGTATGGCACTCCTCTGCTTGCCAATCTATCTTCCACCCTCACCTCCAAACTGGAAGTATGCTACAACAAAATCTCCAGATTCGCTACCAAGTCAAAATCCTCCTCTCATCACTGCACCTCCCTACACTCTTTAAATTGGCTTGAACACCCTAATCAACTTGACTTCCTCCAAATCGTCACAGCCCACAAATTATTATTCCAACCTACTAGCTGCCCTGCATTATCTAATATCCTACAACCATATACCCCCCTTAGACCCCTTAGATCTACTCACCATAACCTTATAATCGTCCAAAAACCCAAGCGCCCAGCTGGCCAGCTTCTACTCTCCTTTTCTCTAGCCAAATGATGGAATGCCCTGCCCTCTACTCTGAGGACCTGTGACAATACACACACCTTCAAAACACAACTTCATTCTTACCTGTTTCTTCACAGGAAATGTAACTGTATTCTTCAACTCATACCTCCTAAGCTCTGCTCCTCCTCCTCTCCTGGCTAACCTTCATACCTTCCTAATTTCTCTCATATACTTAGATTATAAATGTAACTAAACAGTAACATCCAGCCATTATGCTTTATGCCTGTCTTTCTCTTGAAACAGTTTTAATAGTTTTGCTGTCTTTACTGAATGCTACCTGTTTGACTGCAATACTACCTGTTGATTGTTATACTACCTGTTGATTGCAATGCAAATATTTTTCTTGTAATTCTCTATGTAATGTAACTTTGTATTATGGAGCTTTTCTCCCTGGGCCTCCACTAAAAATGGGCTCTCGAGCCCAGTGGACCTCCCTGGTCACCAAACTGGAATAAATAAATAAATAAATGAATAAATAGATGTCCTTCTCTTCCCTTTTGCAGTATTCTTTACCTAAGGAATCTCTTGCCAAAGACAGCCCAACATCCTGCCAGTATAGCAAAGCCTTAATACTTATAGGCATCACACTCCACACGTATGCTCCATGCGCAAGGCATAGGACAAAGGTGACATACGGACGCGCGCACTCAGAAATGATAAAACCCAGGAGGAGCAGAATGCCCTGAGGGAGAAGTAGAAAATGTGCATCCAGAAGTAGAAAAAGGAATATGATGATGAACCCCTTAGGAAGACTAGAAAACTACAGGGCAAGAGCTAAAACAGAGAGGGTAGGAAAGAGGGAGTGAGTACTACAACAGTGAAGAGAAGGACATCTACTGTTATGGTAAGGATTTACACAACTGTACTATGTCCTTCCATGTCACTGTTGCAGTATTCTTTACCTAAGGAAGAGTACAAGAGTAAGCCTAGGAGGAGAAAGGCACAGAACAACCCTCTACAAACCCATGCAGGATCGCCCTGACAAAACCTGCTCTGGCCCTGGAAACATCCAAATGATAACCCCAAGTAAAAGTAAGAACAGCAGCCTCAAGGTTGGAAATGGTATCCAGACCCTTGAAAAAACTCCCAAGGAGACAACTGCCCAAGTAGAAAATGCGCCTTCACTGAAAAGACATTTTCCATGAAAAGATTAACAAAGAAATGGCCTTAGAAATCCAGGAGGAAATGGTTTGCTTAGAAACTGACAAACCTAAAGTCTTAGGATGAAAAGAAACAAAGACCTGCTCAAATTTGCAAATCATTTTAGTTTTATTCAAATAATATCTGAGCTGTCTATTTCAAATACAAGGTGTGAAGAAACCTTCGAGCTGACATACTGCAGAGAAGGAAAAATGGAAGGGAGATGAATAGACTGATTAAGGGATAACCCGCTGACAACCTGGGCAGAAAAAGATGATTAGTATGAATAGACACCCTGTCTCTATGAAAAACTAAAAACAAAGGATGAATAGCCACGACAGCCTGAATTTCAGAGAGCTTCTTGGCTGAAGTGACAGCCAAAAGAACAGTCTTCCCAGTACTGTGTTGCAAGGAAAATGAAGAAACAGGGTCAAAAGGAGCCAGAGTCAAATTTTCAAGTAAACATTGAGGTTCCAAGAAGGTGAAACTGGCTTCCTGGGAGGTCTGATGAAGAAAGCCTTTAAGAAATTGCTTGACCTTAAATCTAGAGGCCAGAGGAAGAGTCAAAGGCAGGCAAGCAGAAACTGCTGACAGGCTGATTTTAACTGAAGAATGTGCCAAACAAGCATGTAGCAGATCACACAAACAGGAGAGAGAAGCAAGGAAAGTACAGTTGTGTACACTTACCACAAATGTAGATGTTCGAGTGCATTCACTGTTGCAGTCATTACATTTGGGTAATCTGCTGGCAGGTTGCCCTCAGTCGGCCTGATTAACAAAGTCTTGGGTCCTGCGTCCGTTGCTGTCCCTTCTTCCATGACGTCAGGTCGTGAGGGGTATAAAACATGCAGCCGATGCCATTACATCAGTTTTTCTTGCCCCAGATGTCAGGTGCCCCCCAAATGGGGAGCAAATAAAATTAAAAAAGACAAACAATATACCTCCAATCCCAAAAACAAATACACCAAAAGGGCTTTTAAGCATAGTGAAAGAAAGTAGAGGGTATAGCCAAAGAAAAATAGGGGGCTGGAGGGAGAGTAAAATACAGTTTTGTACCTACCATAAATGTAGATGTTCGAGTGTATATACTGCTGCAGTCATCACACTTGGGTTATCCTGCTGTCAGGCAGTCCCGCAGTCGGCCGAATCCCAAAGTCTTGGTCCTGCGTCGGTTGTCGTCGCTTCTTCCCTGACGTCAGTGCGACAGGGGGATAAAAGAGGCAGCCAACGCCATTTCTTCAGTTTTTCTTGCCCCAGATTTCAGGTGCCCCCAACTAGGAAGGCAATACAAATAACTATGCAAAAATACCTTAGTAGATAAACAATAGTACTAGCTGTTAGCAAATATACCATATAGACATGCATCCAATAGATTGATATATATGGAGTTATAACGAACACCCTGGTATGTAGGAAAAAACAAGGATGAGGAACTCCACGATGATGCAGCAACAAAGTACTTCTTTACTGGTAACAAAAAGAACAGGAAAGATGAGCGCTTTCTCGTACACACTGTACACTTCTTCAGATCTAAATCATATAGAATGTAGCAGGTCTTATATAATGCTACTAATTAACCATTTAGTAATTAGCATCCTAATTGATTAGTCAAGATGTACAATTAAACGTTCTAAGTGGTACTTAACATTCAGTAAAAACTGAAGAATATTTCCTGTTGCTGCAAAACGGCAGCGTTACACTCATTACTCACATTCTAAAATCATTTCAATTATATAAAACCATAATGAATCATTCAAGTAATACCTCATGTTAATCAAACTCATATTTAGATTCAAAAATATAAAAAAGCATGATGTATAGCTAAATACATAAAATTTTTTAATCAACTTTAAAAAACCAAGAGAACAATGCGCTTAAATAAAGTGCATGTGCATGATAAAAGATCAAAAAGCTAATAATCATAATGACAATTTATATAAGATAACAGTATAAATCTCCAAGAGCTCTATTTGTAGATGTTTCGTTACCCAAAACTGTTCATATGTTATGTCAGATAACAAAATGAGAAGTTATTCAAAAAACCACTACGCGCTATTTTGACATTAATAGCGCTGCTAGAACCACACTATAACACAACCCCAATAGCAACATCTAGTTCACTAAATCGAGCTATCAGAAGAATCATACTATATAAAATAATTTGACACCAAGGCCATTTATTAAATATAAATATAGTAAAGCTAGCAGCCCTTTAGCTTGGTTAGACGCTTTGCATAATATATGTTTACTATGTTTTATAAAAGACACCCATATAAAAGACCAGGAGACATATTATAAATAATGTCTATGTGAAGTGATGAAATATTCTATTTAAGAAGCATACGAAAAAATATACATAACTACCTAAGGCCAGCTACCCATAAAATGTTACTATATAAACTATTAAATGTTAATTATTTATTTGTCTATCCATTAAATATTATATATCACTAGACAGAACTAATACACATTCTTTAATAAACTATATTCTAACACTATGTATTGGAGATAGTTTCAGTTATGAACAATCCTGATGCTTAGTGTCTAATACCTTAAGCATCAAGTACTTTAGATGTCAAAAAAGAAGCTGATACATTATATAGTGCATAGAAAAAATGTATGAATGTGACGCATCTTATAGGTGCTTAGACAATATGTAAATGATATATATATAAAAATAAAAATATATATATAATCCTAATATCATTAAAAAATGCTGTTAATGTTGCTTAAAACTAGTGGTAAAATTAATATATTACCATCTAGACACATCCTTGTTCTATATAGAACATAGGGGTATGCAACTCATTATAAGAGATTTAAAGTATAATTTAATGTAAATATAAGTATAAATAGCTTCTAAAAAAAAAAAAAAAAAAAAAAAAAGGGGTCTAGAGATGACATCAATGAATTAACACTTGGGTTATCCTGCTGTCAGGCAGTCCCGCAGTCGGCCGAATCCCAAAGTCTTGGTCCTGCGTCGGTTGTCGTCGCTTCTTCCCTGACGTCAGTGCGACAGGGGGATAAAAGAGGCAGCCAACGCCATTTCTTCAGTTTTTCTTGCCCCAGATTTCAGGTGCCCCCAACTAGGAAGGCAATACAAATAACTATGCAAAAATACCTTAGTAGATAAACAATAGTACTAGCTGTTAGCAAATATACCATATAGACATGCATCCAATAGATTGATATATATGGAGTTATAACTAACACCCTGGTATGTAGAGGGGATGGTGGGAGGGTAACCTGGACTGCAGCAGTATATACACTCGAACATCTACATTTATGGTAGGTACAAAACTGTACTATGTTCATCGTGTTATACTGCTGCAGTCATCACACTTGGGTTGAATCCCAAAGCTATGGATGGGTGGTTGGTACTAAACTGGGTTAGGTGAAGCTAGGATGCCCTGCAGAACTGCAGTGGCAAAACCAGCTCTGGTTTTAGAGTATAATGGAAGGTGGTAGTGCTTGGTAAAAGTGTGCACTGAACTCCAAGTAGCTGCCTCCAGAATGTCCTTGGTTGGAACCCCCCTGAGAAAGGCTGCTGAGGTTGCTGTAGCCCTGGTAGAATGGGACCTAATATTAACAGGCACTGCTTTCCCATGGTGCGAGTAGCAAAAGCGGATACAATGTGCTATCCATTTGGAGATGGTCTGTTTTGAAATAGCCTTTCCTTGTGAACCTGCAGCATAGGATACAAAGAGTTGGTCAGTTTTTTCTGAAAGTCTTTGTCTTATCCAAATAGTAACGTAGCTGTCTGTGAATTTCCAAAGAGTGAAGGAGTCTTTCTCCTTTATTCTGGGGGTTTGGATAAAAGGTGGGTAAATGAATGGTCTGATTCAAAGCCACACTGGATACTACCTTTGGCATAAAGGTAGGGTTAGTTCGTAAAGAGACTCTGTCCTGATGGAAAATGATGAAAGGTTCCACTGCCATAAGTGCCTGTAGTTTTGAGACCCTGCGTGCTGAGGTGATAGCCAGCAACAGAGCTGTTTTCCATGACAAGTATTGTAGTTCTGCTGAGAAGGCTGGTTCGAAAGGAGGCAGTGTTAATTTTTCTAAAACGAAGTTGAGGTGCCAAGCTGGCGTTGGGGGTGTTCTGGGGGGTCTTATATTCTTAGCCCCTCTGAGAAACTGCCTTAGTGAAGGGTGTGAGAATATGGGAGGATCCGTATTATATTGAGCTGAAATGGCTGAAGCATGGACCTTAATGGATGAGAAAGAAAGGCCTTTGTGTAGCATCTCAGTTAAGTATTGCAGTATTTGAGGAATGTTTGGTATCCAAGGATTTTGGCCTTTAGCCTGGTTCCATGCACAAAATCTTTTCCATTTGTCTGAGTAAGTTTTTCTGGTGCTGGGCCTCCTGGCCACCAAAATGACATTCAGGACAACCTTTGAGAGAAGTGTTGATTGATAGTTCAAGGTATTCGCCATGCAGCTAAATTTAAAGTCCTGAGCTGACTGTGAAGGATCTGAGAGTTTTGCTGATTCAACAGAAGTGGGAATTGAGGTAAGATCCATGGAGGGCTGTGAGTCAAGGTCCTTAGTAATGGGTACCAGTGCTGACGTGGCCAGTCCAGAGCAATGAGGATCATTTGTGGACTCTCTGATCTGACTTTCAGTAATACTTTGGTCAAGAGAGGTAGTGGTGGGAAGGCATAGACTGTCAATGCTGTCCAACTGAATGATAGGGCGTCCACTTTCCAGGCTAGGGAATGATAAGTCCTTGTGCAAAATTTCTGTAGTTGGCAATTGTTGGGGGAGGCAAATAGATCTATGTCTGAGCATCCCCACCTTTGAGTTATCATTGAAAATACTTGTAGGTGTAGTCTCCACTCGTGAGGATCTGCCAAATTTCTGCTTAATTTGTCTGCCAATATGTTTTCTTTTCCTGGCAGGAATTGTGCTTGCAGTTGTACTTGGTAAGTCAATGCTGTGTTCCACAAGGTCATTGCCTGTCTGCATAAAGGGTAGGAGTGTGTTCCTCCCTGTTTGTTTATGTACCACATAACTGTGGTGTTGTCTGTCCTTATTAGTAGTTGTCCTGGATGCAAGAGGTCCTTGAAGGCTGTCAGTGCATTTTGCACAGCTAGCACCTCCTTTTGGTTGATGTGTAGATGCATTTGTTTTGCAGACCATTTGCCCTGTATGCACTGTCCTGCCATGTGTACTCCCCAGGCATAGTCTGAAGAATCTGCTGTCATAGTTTGGTTTGCTGGAGGTAAGACAAAAGGAAGACCCTTGTTTATTTGACATGCTTGAGCCCACCATAGGAACTCTTTTTGAAGGCAAGGAATGAGAGGTATACTTGTTTCGAGGCTGTGCCTGTGTTGAGTCCATACACTTTTCAGGTACCATTGTAATTTCCTCATATGCAGCTTTGCATGTGGAATTAGTTGAATGCAGGATGCCATGAACCCCAATGCCTGCAGGATTTTCCTTGCAGTGAGCTGGGTAAAAGTTGCCATCTTTATGAAGTATTGAGTCAGTTGTTTTTGTTTGTCTGGCGTGAGATGAGCCATCTGGGCCGTTGTATTTATGCTGGCACCCAGGAATATTATGTCTTGTGAAGGTATTAGCTTTGACTTCTTTTTGTTTACTGTGTACCCTAGGCAACTTAGTAGCTTTGTTACAAATGCCAGATGCTGTAATAGAATGGTCTTGCTGTCCGCTTGGATCAGGCAGTCGTCCAGATAAGGATAAATTTGTACTCCTCGTTGTCTGCAGTATGCAATTACTGATGCCAGGCATTTCGTAAATACTCTGGGCGCAGTAGATAAGCCAAAGGGCAATGCAGAGAATTGATAATGCGTTGTACCTGCCAAAAATCTGAGGTATCTTCTGCAATCTTGTCTGATAGGGACATGCAGGTATGCCTCTTTGAGGTCCAACATTACCAGCCAAGACTCCTTGACCAGCATGGGAAGAAGCTGCTGTAGTGTGAGCATTTTGAATTTGGGTACCTCCAGGTATGTGTTTAGAATTGAGAGGTCTAAAATGTGTCTTCCAGGCTTTGTCCTTTCTTGGTACTAGAAATAGTCTTGAGTAAAAACCTTGACCTTGCTCCTTTGTAGGTACCTTTTGAATTGCTTTCATATCCATGAGAGCTAAAATTTGCGTTTGTGCCTCTGCCCATTGGTTTGGAGGCAGATTTGGCATGCCTCTCATCCGTGGTAAAGTGTGAAAATGAAATCTGTATCCTCGGGTAATGACATCCAGAACCCATTTGTCCTTTGTTATGATGCGCCAATTTTGTGGAAATAGAGCCAGTTTTCCTCCCAAAGGTGCCGCCAGGGCAATTTTGCTTGGCAGGCGAAGAGGAAAGTCATTGTGTTTGTTTCCTGAAGGGTTGAGATCTTTCGTCTCCACCTCTTTGAGCTGTTGTATGCCATTGTCTAGGCCTGAAAGAACCTTGTGGCTGGCCTCTGCCCCTTGGGCGTCGGTACCTACCCCTTTGGGGTCTGTCTGATGCAGGAAAGGACCAGTTTTTTGATGGCCAGTTTCTGCTGAAACAAAGAGGTTGTACCTGTAAAAAATCTTTAACTGTCTGCATAGATTTTGCCTTTTCTTCCATTTTCTTTAAAACTTCCTCTGCTTTGACACCAAATAACACATCTTTCTGCAATGGAGCATCCAATAACTTTGCTTTGACATGTTCTGGTAAGGCTTGCTCTTTTAGCCAAGCATGTCTACGTATTACAGATCCTGTGACAGCTGCTCTACATAAGGCTTCCAATTAATCAAAACCACACTGTAAGGTATGCTTTCCCACCTGTTCTGCTGCATGCAGCAAATCCTGCATCTCTTTGAAATCAGGTTGATCTGTCTGAGGGATCATTTTCTGCTTTAACTGTGTAATCAAGTACTGCTGGTATTTTAGCATGTGGAATTGGCAGTTTAAGGCCCTCATGGCCAAAGTGGCAGACGTATACACTTTCTTCCCCCATCTTTCGAATGCTCTGGAATCTCTTTCAGGAGGTAGTGGGATTCTTAGCAGTAGAGGCCTTAAGCCCTTTGGGACCCTGGGAAATGGTTTTGGGGTCTGCAACAGGGATTTTATATAGAAACTTATGAGAATAAGGAACTCAGTAGTATCTGTCTGGTTTAGCTGGTGCAGGAGGTAAGGAATCTGGGTTTAGACTAGATTCGGTGTAAGCATCATCCAAAATGTCTAAAACTGGAGGAATTGCAAGAGGTCTATGCTGTGGAGGAAGAAGAAACTCAGGGAGTCTTTTCTTAGAGTCAGAGTAATCTTGGACTTCCCAGTGGATGTGTTCCCTCATGGTGTGTAGAGTTTCCCCAAAAGAGTAGTCTTCAGGGGGGGGGAGACAGAGGGAATGGACTCTTCAGCATCTGAGTCTTCATAAGGAGGGAAGGAATAATCCTGGTCCTCAGAGTTAGCTGAGGAAATGGATGCTTGGTCAGAGGAAGGATAATCTTCCTCCAGTCTAGGCCTTTTGTCAGGAGGGGGTTGGGAACCCCTGATAAGGGTAATTAAATCCTCAGCCATCTTAAGCATCTGTTTTTTAGGCATAGGGGCCTGTGGGGGGGGTCTGTGGACCCGGTTTCCTAACTTTTAAGGGGGCTTTAAGTTTAGCATAAGACTTAATAGAGATAGTTGTCGGTTTGAAGACACCTTCAGAAACCTAAGGCCTGTCCAAGATCACAGTCAGGGTTGGCGTCCGAGGGGTGACAGGGAAGCAGCTCTTGAGGCCCAGCTGATTCGGTCTAGGAGGCCATCAGAATTTCTAAATCAGCGGAAGTCAGGGGCTGTGTAGGCGCCTAGCTGAAAACCGGAGAACCGGCAGCAGGCCTTGCTGAGGCCTCAGTATCTGGTCTTGGCCTTGGTTGCCTGTCCTTATCCTTGCGTTTTTTAATCATTGCCGATGTCGGTTGCTCTGACGACATGCTATTTTTAAATTTTCTGCCGAAATAATGTCAGGCGAAATCTGCCCGGCGCTTGATTGTATGTTTGTTGAACCTAGCTCAAAACCGACAACCAGAGACGTCGTGGTCTGGGCCTAGGCAAGGAATAAAATAAGAATGAAAATCCTTATGAGGTATTTGCTTCCCACAAGAAATGCAATTATTAACTTTGTCTGACATCGATCTGAGGCAAGGAAAGTTTCCCCAATGGGGTACTTAGCTTTAGAGAAGACTTCGGGCTGAAATTCGATTCGGAAATCTCAGGAGCTAGCCGACCGGCACTTGCTAACTGCTTGTGCTTTGGTCACCGCGCGGCACGAAAGACTGAAGAAAATGGCGTCAGCTACCTCTTTTATCCCCCTGTCGCACTGACATCAGGGAAAAAGCGACAACAACCGACGCAGGACCAAGACTTTGGGATTCGGCCGACTGCGGGACCGCCTGACAGCAGGATAACCCAAGTGTGATGACTGCAGCAGTATAACACGACGAACATCCAGGACTGCAACAGTGAATACACTCGAACATCTACATTTATGGTAAGTGTACACAACTGTACTATGTTCTTCGTGTTTCACTGTTGCAGTCATTACATTTGGATAGATTCCCAAAGCTATGGTTGGGTGGAGGGAATTCTACAGCATTAGGACCAGCTATAAGGCCCTGCAGGACAGCAGTGGCAAAGCCAGCTCTGGATTTACAGAAAAAAGGTATATGGTAATGTTTGGTGAACGTATGAACTGAGCTCCAGGTAGCAGCTTCTAGAATGTTCCTGGTAAGAACACGTCTGAGAAAGGCTGTAGAAGTTGATGCAGCCCTGTTGGAATGGGATCCGATCCCCTGGGGAATAGTTTTACCATAGTGCATATAGCAGAAACGAATACAATGGCTTATCCGTTTGGAAACAGTCTGCTTTGAAATAGCCTTTCCCTCTGCCCCTGCAGCAAATACCACCAGTAGTTCTTCAGATTTTATTTGAGATTTTGTACTGTTTAAGTAAAATCTAAGTTGTCTGGGTACATCCAATGAATGCAGAATCCGCTCCCCCTTGTTCTGTGGAATGGGAAAGAAAGTTGGCAAATGAATGGTCTGATTAAGAGCCACACTGGACACCACCTTAGGCATGAAGGATGGATTGGTCCTGAAAGATACCCTGTCCACATGAAAAATGATGAAAGGCTCCACTGCCGTAACAGCCTGTAATTTGGAAATCCTTCTAGTTGAAGTTACTTCTAAAAGGAAAGCTTGTTTTCCAGGAGAGAAATTTTAAGTCTGCAGTAGCAGCTGGCTCGAAAGGAGGGAGAGTCAGTTTTTCCAATACAAAATTGAGGTACCAGGCAGGGGTTGGAGCTCTCCTGGGTGGTCTTAAGTTTTTGGCCCCTCTGAGATACTGCTTTAGCAGAGGATGAAAGAAGAGGGGAGGGTTCTGTGCTGCAATGAGCTGAAATGGCTGAGGCATGGATTTTTACGGAAGAAAAGGACAGGCCCTTGTGAAGCATCTCAGTTAAGTATTGTAAAATCTGAGGAATATTGGGCACTGCTGTGCTTATCCCTTGTGACTGATTCCAGGCACAGAATCTTTTCCATTTGTCAGCATAACATTTTCTAGTACTAGGCCTTCTTGTCTCCAAAGTGACATCCATCACTGGTTTGCTGAGGGATGCGAAGGGTGAATTTAGGTGATTAGCCATGCTGCAAGATTCAAAGTTTGGAGATGTGTCTGCAGAATTTGGTTGTTCTGCTGAGACAGTAAGTAAGGTCTCTGAAGCAGGTGCCACAGTGGAAGGTGTCGCACATTGCGCAGGAGTGGGTACCAGTGTTGGCGAGGCCAGTCTGGAGCAATCAAAATCATTTTTGGTTTGTCCTGTTTGACTTTTAGTAGAACTTTGGAGAGCAGAGGGGGAAAGGCATAGACTGATAGGTTTTTCCAGATGAAGGAGAGAGCATCCACTTTCCATGCTATTTTTGTGATGAGTTCGTGTGCAGAATTTGTCCAACTGATAGTTCTGGGGTGAGGCAAAAACATATACGTCTGGGCTCCCCCATTTGCATGTCAAAATGTTGAAAATATGTGGTTCCAGTTTCCATTCGTGTGGGTCCATGAGATTTCTGCTTAGTTCGTCTGCCAAAGTATTCAACTTTCCTGGCAGGAATTGAGCTTGTAGTTGTATTTGATAGGTCAAGGCCGTGTTCCACAATGCCATGGCTAGTCTGCAAAGGGGGAAGGAGTGTGAACCCCCTGCTTGTTTATGTACCACATAACTGTGGTGTTGTCGGTCTTTTATCATTAATTGTCCTGGATGAAGGT
Source organism: Protopterus annectens (assembly GCF_019279795.1). NCBI lineage: Eukaryota > Metazoa > Chordata > Ceratodontiformes > Protopteridae > Protopterus > Protopterus annectens. Next base: position 15,377,852 of record NC_056725.1, on the reverse strand, counting down.
AGTCCTTGAAGGCTGTCAGTGCATTATGTACAGCTAGCATTTCTTTTTGATTGATATGAAGGTGCATTTGTTTTGGGCTCCATTTGCCCTGAATGTACTTCCCTGCCAGATGAGCCCCCCAAGGATAGTCTGATGCATCTGTAGTTAGGGTTTGGGTGGCAGGGGGTGGAGTGAATGGCAGTCCCTTGTTTTGGTGGCAGGCCTCTGCTCACCATAGGAACTCTAGTTGCAGGCAAGGTATGATAGGAATCATGGTTTCCAGGCTGTGACAATGCTGACTCCATAAACTTTTTAAGTACCACTGAAGTTGCCTCATATGCAGTCTTGCATATGGAATTAGAAGAATGCAGGAGGCCATGAACCCAAAGGCTTGAAGAATTTGTCTTCCAGATAGCAGGGTTTTTGTGGCCACCTGTTTGAAGTAAGCCACCAAATGAATTTGCTTTTCTGGCATAAGGAAAGCCATTTGGGCAGTTGTATTCAAGCTTGTACCCAGGAATGTAATTTTTTGAGAGGGTACCGGTTGTGATTTATTTTTGTTTATAGTGTACCCTAGACAAGTTAGAACCCCTTTTACAAACACCAGATGTTTTAGAAGAATGCCCCTGTTTTCTGCCTGAATTAGACAATCATCCAGGTATGGATATATTTGAATATTTCTTTGCCTGCAAAATGCAATAACTGGAGCTAGGCACTTTGTGAATATCCTGGGTGCAATAGATAAGCCAAAGGGCAGTGCAGAGAATTGGTAATGCAAGTAGCCCGCTCGGAAGCAAAGGTATCTTCTGCAATATTCCCTGACTGGGATATGTAGGTAAGCCTCTTTTAAGTCTAGAGTTGCCAACCAGGCATCTCTGCCTAGTATAGGAAGCAACTGTTGAAGAGTCAGCATCTTGAATTTTGGAATATCCAGAAATGTGTTTAGAGTAGATAAGCCCAGAATTGGACGCCATGGTTTATCTTTTCTGGGTACCAGGAAAAGTCTTGAATAGAAACCTTGTTCCTTTTCCTCTTCTGGTACTGTTTGAATAGCCCCCCATGTTCATGAGGGACAGTACTTATTTCTGGGCCTCTGCCCACTGATTTGGGGGCAGGTCTGGCCATCCATTTGGGATTGGCAAAGTGTGGAAATTATATCTGTATCCCTGGGAAACTATACTTAAAACCCATTTTTCCTGGGTTATAAGTTGCCAGTTTCTTGCATGAAGTGCCAGTTTTCCCCCCAAAGGGGCGGCTAAAAGTTAAGTGCATGGTAAGTGTAAAGGGAAGTCATTGAGACTGCTTACCATAGGGAGGTGTCTTGCTGTTTCCAGATTTGGAGGAGGAGGCACCCCATTGTTTTGTTCTAAAAGTCCCTTGTGACTGAAACCTGGAGCCTTTGGAATGTCTGGTTTTGACTTGAGTGGTTCTCGAAGGAACTGGAAAGGACCAGTTCTTAGTAGGCCAGTGCCTACTAAATCTTGGAGGTTGAACTTGTAAGAAATCTTTCACAGTTTGCATAGACTTAGCTTTATCTTCCATCTTTTTTAAAACTTCTTTAGCCTTATTACCAAAGAGACAGTCCTACAATTTTGCTTTAACATGATCAGGCAGAGTTTGCTCTTTGAGCCAAGCATGCCTTCTTAGCACAGACCCAGTTACAGCAGCCCTGCAAGAGGCCTCCAAAGAATCAAAACCACATTGCAAAATATAGTAGAATGGCAATTCTAAAAACACCAATAAGAAATAATAAAGAATGCCCAGGACCACGGTTCTCCTCCTATGGTATATGAAACAGAAAATCCACGGAACGCCAGTAAAATTAACGCTTTTATTCACCAATAAATATAAATCACACGCGTTTTCGTCCTACATACAGGACTTCATCAGACAAACATTATTTACTTCAAAATCAATTTAAATAGTCTGTTAAAACAACTATTTAATTAATAGTCCAATGAAATACCTCTCCTTTGAATCAAATTGACAAATCTCCTTTTACGTCTCATAAATATTAATACCTATTCTAAAAAAGTGTCTTGTGCTTAGCTTTATAATTTCATTTCTTACAACATTTTCACATCATTTATTATATAAATATTAATAAATAAAAATAAATTACTTTAAAAACATTTCATTTTATATGATTAAAATAATTTAATTTAAAAACTCGGGTATGTAAACTGTCTGTTATTTTAAAAGTTCTTTTGAACCTATATTTCATGTATGTTCTACCCCCATCTGGTGTCCATTTTGGGAAATTACATTGAAGAATTTATTCATATATTGTTAGCCTTCAGTTTGAGCAGTGAAGAGATTGATATAAACTCATTCATTCCAGGTTTATTTCCTGCATCAAGGTTGACCTGCCACCAAAGCTCCCTACTTTCTAATATTTCTTCCCACAGGCCACCCCTTATATCTGGTTTAACCTGATTCAGAACAAAAAATTAATATTTAAATTCAGTGCAAGAAGTGGAATGTTTAAATAGTGCATTTGTATTTTTCTTTTTTGTGATATCATAGGTGTGTTCGTATATCCTTCTTTTCAATTGTCTCTCCGTCTTCCCTACGTAAAATGACTGACATGCCTGACAAATAACCAGATACACGACCCCTTTACTATCACAATTAAAAAAACCTTTGCTGCCCAACCATCTCTTTCTACTTTCAATGTAAACTTCTCCTCTATTTATAATATATGAACACTGGTGGCACCTGCCACACCTATATGTTCCTACTTTATTTCTATTCCCTTTGTTTTTACTACATCCATTTCTTTCCATCATCCTTTTTAAATTATAGGAATTCTTGTAAACTACTTTTGGTTCCATTTTTGTAATCTCTTCCATATCAGTCAAAGCAGAAAATTTGTTCCATTCTTTATTCACAAATTCCTTTACCTTCTGGTTAGAGGCGTTATATTCCACTACTAAACTTCTTTTGTATATTTGCTGACCATCATTGTTCTTATTGACCTCTACCTGGTTATTTTCCCTCTCACTATTAATCCCTCTCCCTATAATTGGCTTAAATCTGTCCTGCCTTCCTTTTTCCACTTCTTTCCTAATGTTACTCACAAATTGTACAGGGTAACCACGTTCCAAAAACATTTTTTCTAAAGTTTTGCACTCTACTTCAAAATTATCGTCCCAACTAGTCATTCTTGACCCCCTAACAAATTGCCCTTTGACAATATTCTTTTTACTATGTAGGGGGTGGGCACTATTGAAGTGTAAATAGGAATTAACATACGTTTCCTTTCTATGTACTTTGGTTTCATATTTTCCATCTCTTTTGTATAACTCAATATCCAAGTATTTTAATGTTTCAGAACTGGTAGAATATGTAAATCTCAAGAATTTAGTAGTTCCACTAATATATTCAAAAAATTCCAAGAATTTTTCGAGTCCCCCTATCCAGAAGATCACAATGTCATCCAAAAACCTGTGGTACATTAGCCAATATTTTTTGTATTCACAATTAATAATATACTTTTCTTCCCATTTTAATAAAACAATATTGGCATACGTGGGGGCACATGCCGCCCCCATAGACACTCCAGATTTTTGCTGATAATACTCTCCTTGGAACATGATAAAATTAAATTTTAGCACATAATCCATAAATGCTACACAAGCTACTTTGTCCTTTTGGTTAAATATTTTGTCTTCAAAAATGCTCTCTTCAAACATTTCTATCCCTTCCTGGTAGGGAATACAACTAAATAAATCAATAACATCAATTGTCACGAATAACATATCCTCCCTATAGTATTCAGGCTTCAATAGGCTCAAAAAATCCCAAGAATCCTTTAAAATGGTCTGATTGTTGACCCAAATATGTTTGCTTTTATAGTCAACAAATTTAGCCATACGTACAGTTTTAGAGCCTTCTGCCGAAACTATAGGCCTAAGGGGGGGATCTTCCTTGTTTTTATGGATTTTAGGTATCCCGAATATTGTAGCTATCCTTGGTTTGTTCACCTCTAAATACTTAAATGTTTTCATATCTATTACTTCTTCAGTGAGTAAATCCTGTATCAAATTATCTATTCGTTTATATGCTACATTTACCTCATTCAAGGACACTATAGTGTAAATTTTCTCATTCCTCAAAATTGTGTTCATCTTCCCATCATATATCAGTTTATCCATAATAACTATTCCCCCTCCCTTGTCAGGTTTCATGACCCTAACTGTCCCGTCTCCACTTAGTTCTTTTAAAACTACCTTTTCTTCCAAAGTTAGATTTTCATTACACCACACTTTGTCACTCTTTCTCCTCACCCCTTCTATCAAAACATTCTCAAAATTTTTTATTTGAGGTAAAAGTGGGGGGTTATAAGTGGATTTTCTAATTAATCCATTTCCTTTTATTTCTTGTTTTTCCATTCCTGCCCTTAAAGCCAATACTTCTAAATTGATTTTTCTTGTAAACAACTTTATATCAAGAATAGTTTTTGTAAAGTCACCCTTTACCATAGGTATAAATTTCAGCCCTTTACTTAATAGGGTAAAATGTGGTATGGTCAAATTTATATTCCCAAAATTGTACATGCTAAATTCGTTGTAAGTGTACTTAGTGTTTTCCCTATCTATTACAATGCTTTTAGTACATTTTGTGGGAGTTTGATTCTCAGATGGGGGGGTAATATCTATTAAAATCTCCCCCTCCCTCCTCCCCCCCCATTTCTGAAAATTTTCTCCCCTTTCTTGATAACCAGTTTCATACACTCTTTTTCCCCCCAAGGGAGGAAATTCATGATTATACACCTCTGTTTCCCATTCAAAATCATTACTGTTGACATACCCGCCTTGTTTTTTAAAAAAATTGTTATTGTTTTTCCTCATAAAACCATTTGTGTTGTACCTTTTTTCCATGGGCTTGGGGTAACTAATGTCATTCTCATATTCATTAATGTCCCTTTTTAACTTCCCCATCTTTCGTTGTGTTATATTCTCACATTTGGTGTCAATATCTCTCCTAATGTTATAAAATCTATCCCTTTCTTCTTTAATGTTAAAAATTAAGTCAGTCTTTATATCTTTATCTAATTCTTCTATTCCATTCACCAATTCACTTTGCTTATTTTCATTTTCTTCAATAATTGCCTTCAAGATTTCAAGCCCACAATTGCTGAATATTTTCACCAAACTTTTGTGAAAGTGGGACCCAACAACAACATTATTAGGGTATTTAACCACCCTCAACCCTTTAGGAACAATTTCCCTTTTCAAACACTCCCTTAAATAGGCATTTTCTATACTGTAAACCCTGTATTTCATCATATAATCATACATTTTGTCAATTTTGACTCTATATGAACTACCATCTTTAAAACTAAAATCATTTTGCTTCTGGTCACAAACATTGTTAAATACAAAGTCCTTTTTGAGCCATTCCTCAGTAGTTTTGCTATTTTGTTTGTTTATAACAGTACCTTTGTGCGCTGCACCACCAGCGCTCATTTTAGGTTTGGCTCCAAGTTCTTTAAGGGAACCACTTCTTCTCTCCGGTTCATCCGCTTCCTCTTCCAAAATCCTCGGTGTGAATGCAGGGTTGAAGTCAGTAATGCCAGTATCATCCAGGTCGCCGGTCCCATAACGGTTACCAATCAGCTCCCTTTTTCTCTTCCCTTTTGGTTGTTCTCTTTCTTCAACCCCTTCAACCTCCTCCGATAACCGCTTCCTATTAGTGACAAGATTCACGCAAAGAGGCGTAAGTCTATCAGCTCAGTGAGCTGTCCAATGAGCCTCCTAGACTGTCCAGCTTCTTCCTGGCCTTCGCCACTCATATTTTGTAACAGATGTATACCAAGGAAAACCACCGATAGTCCACCTTCACCGAACCCAATAACACAGTAGAATTGCAATTCTAAAAACACCAATAAGAAATAATAAAGAATGCCCAGGACCACGGTTCTCCTCCTATGGTATATGAAACAGAAAATCCACGGAACGCCAGTAAAATTAACGCTTTTATTCACCAATAAATGTAAATCACACGCGTTTTCGTCCTACATACAGGACTTCATCAGACAAACATTATTTACTTCAAAATCAATTTAAATAGTCTGTTAAAACAACTATTTAATTAATAGTCCAATGAAATACCTCTCCTTTGAATCAAATTGACAAATCTCCTTTTACGTCTCATAAATATTAATACCTATTCTAAAAAAGTGTCTTGTGCTTAGCTTTATAATTTCATTTCTTACAACATTTCACATCATTTATTATATAAATATTAATAAATAAAAATAAATTACTTTAAAAACATTTCATTTTATATGATTAAAATAATTTAATTTAAAAACTCGGGTATGTAAACTGTCTGTTATTTTAAAAGTTCTTTTGAACCTATATTTCATGTATGTTCTACCCCCATCTGGTGTCCATTTTGGGAAATTACATTGAAGAATTTATTCATATATTGTTAGCCTTCAGTTTGAGCAGTGAAGAGATTGATATAAACTCATTCATTCCAGGTTTATTTCCTGCATCAAGGTTGACCTGCCACCAAAGCTCCCTACTTTCTAATATTTCTTCCCACAGGCCACCCCTTATATCTGGTTTAACCTGATCCAGAACAAAAAATTCATATTTAAATTCAGTGCAAGAAGTGGAATGTTTAAATAGTGCATTTGTATTTTTCTTTTTTGTGATATCATAGGTGTGTTCGTATATCCTTCTTTTCAATTGTCTCTCCGTCTTCCCTACGTAAAATGACTGACATGCCTGACAAATAACCAGATACACGACCCCTTTACTATCACAATTAAAAAAACCTTTGCTGCCCAACCATCTCTTTCTACTTTCAATGTAAACTTCTCCTCTATTTATAATATATGAACACTGGTGGCACCTGCCACACCTATATGTTCCTACTTTATTTCTATTCCCTTTGTTTTTACTACATCCATTTCTTTCCATCATCCTTTTTAAATTATAGGAATTCTTGTAAACTACTTTTGGTTCCATTTTTGTAATCTCTTCCATATCAGTCAAAGCAGAAAATTTGTTCCATTCTTTATTCACAAATTCCTTTACCTTCTGGTTAGAGGCGTTATATTCCACTACTAAACTTCTTTTGTATATTTGCTGACCATCATTGTTCTGATTGACCTCTACCTGAAGTCCTGTATGTAGGACGAAAACGTGTGTGATTTACATTTATTGATGAATAAAAGCGTTAATTTTACTGGCGTTCCGTGGATTTTCTGTTTCATATACCATAGGAGGAGAACCGTGGTCCTGGGCATTCTTTATTATTTCACATTGCAAAATATGTTTTCCAACTTGTTCAGCTGAATGCAATGGATCTTGTAAATCTTTATTTTCCACACACTCAGAAATTAACATCATTTTCTGTTTAAGCAGTCCCATGATATGCTGTTGATATTTAAGCATATGAAATTGACAGTTTAAAGCCCTGATTGCCAAAGTGTAAACCTTCTTACCCCATCTATCCAGCGCCCTGGAATCTCTATCAGAAGGGGTAGGATTTTTAGCAGTAGAAGCCTTAATGCCCTTGGGACTTTGAGAAATGGTTTCAGGATCTGCAATAGGATTTTTGAAAAGGAATTTGTGGGAGTCAGGAACCCTGTAGTATCTGTCTGGCTTACAAGGAAACGGAGGCAGAGAAGCAGGAGCCATACTAGATTCTGAAAAAACATCATCAACAATGTCTAGAACAGGAGGTATAGCCAAAGGCCTATGCTGAGGAAGAAGAAGAAAATCCCTAAGTCTCTTTTTAGATTCAGAGAAATCCTGACTTTCCCAAAGTGGAAATGTTCCCTTAAGGTATGTAAAGTTTCCCCGAAAGAAAAATCCTCACAGGGAGAAGCAGAAGGAATGGAATCTTCTGCATCAGAGTCCTCATAAGTAGGTATAGACAATTCCTGTTCATTAGAAGAGTCAGAAGAAACAGAATCCTGTTCAGAAGATTCATAATCAATGTCTTGCCTAGGCCTCTTAGAAGGGGGTGGGGGGGTTGCCTACCCCTGATCAGAGTAATTAAATCTTCAGCAATCTTGATCATTTGTTTTTTAGGCATAGGGGCCTGCACATGTGGCCCAGGCGTCGGTTTTTTAGGCATAGGTCTAGATTTTGGCCTTAGTTTTGAAGATGGCATCGGTCTAACATACAAATCTGTAGGCCTGAAAACATCCTCAGAAGCCAGTGCCTGCATAGCGGCTCCGGACCCATCTAAGGTAGAGACATCCGCGGGTTCCATAATTGAAGCATCTCGTAGCATACCAGACACCGTATGGGTCTCAGTAGTGGCCTGCGAATCAGAAGTAGTGGGTATCAGGGGCTGCAAAAGCGCCTCACTGAGTACTGGCAACTGGCTTAGGAGAAGCTTCGTCAGTTTTGGACCTCAACGGCCTGTCTGTATTGTTCTTTGCATTTTTTAGGTATTCCGGTAGTCAGATTGCTAACGGACGAGATTTCTGGATAATTAAAGCGCAAGCCAAAATATTTAGAAGCAAAAATGTACCGGCGTTTGATAGTGCCTTGATTAAATTTAGCACAAAACTGACAGCAAGGTACGTTGTGGTCAGGGCCTAGGCAAGGAATACAGTACAAATTAAAATCCTTATGAGGTATTTGCTTCCCACAAGTAATGCAATTATTAACTTTTACTGACATCGGTAAGGAGCAAGAAAAAGTTTCCCCAACGGGGTACTTAGCTTTTAAGTTGAAGACTTCAGTTCTGAAACTCGAAAAAGAAAATTTCAGGAGTCGGCCGACCGGCACTTGCGAACTGCTTCTGCTTTGGGCATCACGCGGCAAGAATGACTGATGAAATGGCGTCAGCTGCATGTTTTATACCCCTGACGACCTGACGTCATGGAAGAAGGGACAGCAACCGATGCAGGACTCAAGACTTTGTTAATCAGGCCGACTGAGGGCAACCTGCCAGATTACCCAAATGTAATGACTGCAACAGTGAAACACGAAGAACATCTTCCAAACACAGAGGTTCATGATGGGAGAAAGGCACCAGAGAGAAAAATCACTTTTATTTGGTCATATATGATTTCCTGGTAGTGGGTTTCCTGGCCTCCTGCAGAACCTGAAGCACATCCTTGTGGATCAAAATCCTTTCACCCACAGTGTCAGTTGAAGAGTGGACAAGTGAAGATGGATAAGAGATCCCTTGCGTTGTGTGAAAAGATCCACTCAGTGAGGTAACTTGATTGTCCCTGTCCAACTGAGACCAAGCAAGAAAGAAGGGGGAAATGCGGTTTGGGCCAAAAGGGAGTCACTAGCAAGATTTTTGGAGAGTCCTGCTTGATCTTGTGCAAGACTTGTGGTAATACAGGAAGGGGAGAGAAGGCATACAGAAATATCCCCTCTTCCAAGGATGAGAGGGCATCCACTTTCTAAGCTAGAGGATTTGGGACTCGAACAGAATACAGAAAAGTTGTCTGTTCAGAGTGCAGGCAATAAAGATCTACCTGAGGAATGCCCTTCCAATGGACATTGTCCAGGAACAGCGATCTGTTAAACATCCATTCATGAACTTGTGTGCTGGACTTGCTCAATAAGTTTGCTGCTAGACTGTGTTCTGAGGGAATGTAAACTGCTTGAAGAGTCATTTGATACTGAATGGCTAGATCCCAGACCAGAAGAGCTAGACAGCGAAGGAGCTAGGACCTTATGCCCCCTTGCTTGTTGACATAACCACATCACTGCCCATCACTGCGGTACTGTCTGTGAAAACTTTGAGGGGCCTGGGATGAAAGAGGGAGTGGAAAACCTGAAGAGCCAAAACCAAAGCCCTCATCTCTTTTACAATGATGTCGTCTGGACCTCCAATGAGGAGGTTAGAGACCCTGAACCTTTAGGTGGCCAGAGAAGGCACCCCAACTGAGGGATCTGTAAAGAGTTGCTAAGTTGGAACTGGAGCTTGAAAAGGAAGCCTCAGGTTTAGTGAAAATTAATGAATCCACTACTAAAGCTTGAGCTTGAGGCAGGGAAGAAAAGGTACTGGGAAGTTCATGAGATGGCAACAGTGGAGCCATACCGACTTGTGGTACCACTGAAGCTTTCTCATATGGAGCCTGGTGACAGGGAGCGTGGGAATGGTGGAAGCCATAAACCCAAGAACTCTGAATAATTCCCTGATTAAGACAGATGCCAGAGGAAGAAGAGATTGGAAAAAGACAATTAAAAATGGAGCTTTCGGAAGCTTGCAGCAGAGGAAAATATAATCATGGGAAGGAGTCACAACTGGTGAATCCCAGACAATAACAGGGAAATAGTAAATTTGAGATCCTGCAGCACAGTACTGTTGAGAGGAGATTCAATAAGCAGATCATCTAGATAGGGAAAGATTTGAATTCCTCAGATACTGCAAAATGAATGACAGGAGCGAGGCATTTGGTGAATACCCTTGGGGCAGCAGTGAGGCCAAAGGGCAAAGCAAGGAACTGAAAATGCAAGGAAGAGAATTTCCTAAAGACAGCATGGATGGGGATGTGAATGTATGCATCCCTGAGGTCCAGAGAGACCAGAAAGGCCTGGGGTAAAAGCAGAGGAAATAATGTTTGCAGAGATAACATCCGAAAGGAACGAATCTTGAGTAAAGTGTTCATCCAGGAAAGATCTGGACTAGTCAAGTGCCCTCATTATGTGGGACCAGAAACATCCTGGAGTAAAATCCCTTCTTTGCATGGCTTGAATGGTGCTCTGATCCACAAGACAGTGAACATCCTCTGTGAAATGAGAGAGTTATTCCAGAGGAGGTTGAGAAATGCCTGAAAAGGGAGGAAGGCACTTTCAAACCATGAAATATCACTGATGGATGATAGACAGAAGCAGAGAGTCTGAAATGATCTGAAGCCAATTTTGAAGAGGTAGGGCCAGACAGAGGGACAAGGAAGCTTGGCCAAGGGCAGGAAGAAGTAAACGGTTAAACAGACTGAACTTATCCTGGAAAGGAAGTTTCTGGGAGGCAGGAGTCTGAGTAGACTTAGCAGGAGGCACATGCCTAGAACCCTGCTTTGTCTTAGAAGGAGTGTGAAACTGTCTATGGACAAAACCAGATTCAGAGGGATAATTCTTCTGAAATATGGAAATAGGAAAAACAAAACCCGTTTCAGCTTCTGCTGCCCTGGAGAGACTTGAAAAGTTCAGCTGCAGCAGATCCAAAATGATTTTTATTATCCAAAGGAGCATCCAAAAGTTTGGCCTTAATATCATCAGGCAAAGCTTGAAGAAGAAGCCAAGGACCTCCCATAACTGGACCAAAGGCAACAGCCATGGAAGCAGCATCAGCCTGATCATAACTAGATTTATTTGAGTGGAGGACAGCCTAAGAAGTACAGCCCAATAGGGAAAGGGATGAAACCTTCTCCTTAGAATCAGGAAGAGCAGACGCCACCTAAGAAACCAGAGAAAGGAAGGACAAAACATACATGGTCATAGGAGTCTGGTAGTTTATGTCCCCTAAAGGATAAAGTGGCAGCGTGTAAACTTTTTTTCATGGCCTTTCCATAACTCTACTATCCTTATTAAAAGGCAACAGCTTAGTAGAGAGCAATAACCTGAAATGGCTTATCAGAGGGGACTGACACTCAAGAAGCATCAACAGAAAGGCATTTTTAAAGGAATTTGCACTCCTTGGGCAATTTATAGAATCTATCTGGCTTCTTAAATGCAGGAGGCTAAAAGTTAGGAGGTACAGTTGCTGGTGAGAAAGTATCCAGAAGGGCAGCTAAAATGGGAGGAACAAATGATAGTTTAGGAGACTCCATATGTAGAAGCTTATATTATCTCTTCTGAATCTCAGAGACTTATCCCACTTAAAATAATCTATCATACGGGCAATGGTATCACCAAAGCATTCTTCCTGGGGGGAAGTAAGGGCTTATGGAATCCTCCTCCTCTGAGCCATAACACAAAGGGGAAGGGATTTGGGAAGGTTAAGCTAAAGATTCTTCCATAGTGTAGAGGTCCTCATCAGAAGAATCCAATTCTCTGGATCTCTTGAGTGCAGTGGAAAACCGGGGAGGAGTAGACAAAGAAACCCATTCAGGAGTCTTCAAGCCAATCAAACCATTAAATAAACCTTAAGTGAAATCCTGCCACTTATGTTGGGAACCCTTAACAGCAGGGGGAAAATGTTTTGTTTTTTCTTCTTTTTTTGTGGCATGTCCACACAAAACACCCTTGGAGGGTCAGACCAATGGCAAAATTCAATAATGGTCATAGGAATCTCCTCCCTAAGATCTGAGGAATTCCCCTCAGTCCTTTGGATATAATCAGCAAAGGTTCCCCCTCAACCTCAGGTAGAGATGTTTGAAAAGCCTCCAAGGATGTACAAGAAGCTGGATCCATGCAGGCCTCTGATGGGTTTGTGGCAGAGGAATTCAAAGCAATCACTGGATAGGTCCTGAGGACTTTCACCAAACTCGTGAGAAATGTACAGGGGAGGCAGGACAGCAGCCAGATTAACCTAACTTTTATGTCCTGCTTGGCAGACAGCTGGCCCTCAGGATGAAAGGATTCCACAACAGCACTGTGTGGGGAGCATACGAGTGACATACTATGTCAAGTACTAAAGGCTTTGGTATATTGGAATGACGTTGGGCTATCCTTAGCAGGAAAACTCTTAGGTAAAGAATACTACAACGGTAATATGGAAGGACATCAATGGTGACTTCAAGAAGGAAGAAATCCAAGGCTCTTGTACAGGCTGTAAAAAAAAACATTTTTATCTGGACAACACTCTAGTAAATACAAAACTCAACACATGATAAAACCTCTTAAAATATGCACTTTTGTTTTGTACTATGATAAAACTTCATCAGATGATACTTAAATTTAAAACCAAGTTTAAATACATAAAACACACTTCACGTAATTTTCAGTAACAACCAATACTTTTACACCATTGGTTCAGTCCCCCCATATAAGAAATTTAATTAGTCCTTCACTCTGAACACTAGTCAACCAATTCTAATAGTTTGGGTTTCTTTACCAACCAATCAAAATCTCACTTCCTTATTCCACTGGTATCTAAGAAAACTTATGATTGAGTTGATGGTCCTAAGACTGGTCTTTCCTAAGCAATGCCCTCCACCTAGGAGCACACACATCCATGGTGACTGTGATTCTTGAGAGGGGAGGCGAGAAGGATATCCTTAATATGGAATGTGAATATTAAGCCACCAATGGCGATGCCTGCAACAAACTAGCAACTAGATAAACTGATTTATACAATCTAACAACAGACCACTGTACCAGAAGAGCCAACTGTAAAAATCTCATGTGGAACTAGCACAACACACCAGATGAATACTTCCCATAAGGCCTAAGACGTTCATGATTAAAGCTGATGACCGAGTGGGGTGTTGCAGCAGTACATGGACCTCAGTCTTAATGGACAACATTCTGTCTAGTGGTTGAGTCAAGGTGGCAGACCAGACTACAAATATTTGCATTGTAAAGGCTTCAACTAGGGCTTGGTGGTGATCACTGAAATTCTAAAGGGCAGGCAAACAAGATGCAAGCATGAAATGGAGACTGCTTTGTAGTGGCAACTTGGAGCAAGTCATCCATATACATCTTGTACAGTCTCAGGTGAACACCGCAGTCATCAGTTTGAATATCACAGGAATTGTGGTTAGAGGCAAAATTGAATGGAAGACTTCATTGCTGGTAAATTAATAGCTCCCACCCTGAAAGCAGGAACTCCCCTGGATGCCTTAGCCATCTTTACAAGAAGACAGACATCCAGGAGATCTAAACAGCACATCCAATTTCCCAACTGAAAGCATGGAAGGATTGACTGCACTGTGAGACTTCACAAGTACGTACAGACTGCTAAGATCCACTGGCAGCCTGAGGCCCTTTGCTATTTTGGTGATTAAAAAAACACAGAATGAACCATAATCCCTACATTGTGCACTGTACAGCTTACAGAAATTATTTTCTCAATCCATTCCAGCCATGCCATTAGATGGATGGATATCTGATCTCAGAGTGCCTGCAGAGGTGCCAGTCTGGCAAGTCCACAGCAGGGCTGCGGCTGACTCTCTGGGCAGGGGGGAAGAGCTACAAAAAAAGAAGTTATGTACCTACCATAACGTTCCATGTTAGTCGTCTTCATCTCGACTTCTTTCTTGCTTGTTGGGATCGGAGATGATCCTCGGCTCTGACTCGGCCATCTTCTACAGCTCGAGAGCTGTTTACTGGCTCGAGGCTACCCCTTATCCTATGATGCCTAGCGATAGCTACCCAGATCTCATTTGAAATAGCTAACCCCAGACACAGCCAGAGAATAAACCTGTCCAAACAAATAGGTTGAGAATACCTGTCATACTCTCTAAGTCAGTACAGGAGACAAACCAGAGAACACTCAGCCAGTGAAACCAGAACTCCTCTCGGTCCAACAGGACAGGGGGACGGAGAGTGGGATGCAAGAAAGAAGGCAAGATGAAGACAACTAACATGGAATGCTATGGTAGGTACATAACTTATTTATGTTAAGTTGTCTATCTCGCCTTCATTCTTTCTGGTTGGGACAGCTTCGCTAGCACCTACAATCCTGGGTGGCTCACTGGAACAGACTCTTCAGAACAGTGGAACCAAACTCAGCTCTGCTCCTGGAGACCATATCTAGCTTGTAACGAGAAAGAAAGGTATGAGGATTTGCCCACATAGCAGCTGCACAAATAGAATCCATGGGCAACCTAGATTGGAAGGCTACAGAGGTGGCCAAGGCCCTAGTAGAATTACCTTTCGGTTTAATAGGTAACTCTTTGTTCCTTAATTGATAGATGAAGGTAATAGTGTGAGACAACCACCTGGATAAGGTCACCTTGGAAACTGGGAGACCTTGTTTGCCTAGAGCATAGGAAAGGAATAGTTGGTCAGACTTCCTTGTTTCCTTAGTCCTGTGCAGATAAAAACGCAATTGTCTATGAACGTCCAATTGGTGTAATTTGTACTCTGCCTTGTTGGTGTGGTTAGGGAAAAACACAGGAAGGTCTATAGATTGGTTTAAATTACTTTCTGAGCAGACTTTCAGAAGAAACAAAGGATTAGTCCTCAGAGCAACCCTGTCCTTATGAAAAACCAAGTATGGAGGACGAACACATAGTGCCTGAAGTTCAGAGACGCGTCTGGCTGAAGTAATAGCTACCAGAAAGAGCATCTTCCAAGATAGAAACTTAATGGAGCAGGACGCTACTGGTTCAAAGAGAGGGCAGAGTTAAGGAAGTTAGTACCAAATTAAGGTCCCAAGGAGGAGGGGGATCTCTCACTGGAGGCCTAAGGAGAGTAGTCCCTCTCAAAAAAGCTTTACAGAGCTTATGAGACAATGTTTGAATTTGACAAACCAACATGAAAGTGAGAAATGGCTGCTAATTGAACCCGGATTGTAGCAGAAGCGGACCCGGAATGAAAAAGTTGTGCTAGGAACTCCAGAATTTCGTGGACTGGGGCCGAAAAGGGATCTACGTTCCTAGCCTCTGCCAAACAAGAAAAACGTTTCCATTTACTAGCACAAGGGCAGAGCTCTGAACTGGTAATGACTGGCTGCCAGCCAGAAGTGAAGAAATCTCCTGGAGCGCCTGTCCATCTTGATATGGTAGTACGCGTCCTGAACATCTATCGAGCACATCCAATTGTCCTGACCCAAAAAGGGTAGAAAGGACTGTAGCGTGACCATCCAAAACTTGGTTCTTTGTACAGACCTGTTCAGTCTGCTGAGATCCAAAATTGGTCTCCAGTCCCCTGTCTTTTTTGGTACCAAAAAGAACCTTAAGTTCCAGATCCGTGGTGGTCTGTCAGGACTTCCTGGATGACTCTTTTTTCTAGCAGTTTTGAAACTTCTATTACTGCTTGGTCCTTCAGATTGGGTGGGACATCTGGAAGGGATTTTCCTTAATGGTAAGGGGGGCTGATAGAAGGGAATTTTGTAACCTCCGGATATAATGGACTGTACCCATCTATCTTGCGTTAAATCTTGCCAGGCTTTTGGGTACAGTGAAAGTCTTCCCCCGACTGCCTCCAGAGATGAGCAGCCGGGCAACCCTTCAGGGATGCTGAAAGAGCTTATCAGAGAAAGATTCTCTGTTGCCCTGGTTCTGCAGATCCCCTCTGCCACGAGGGTGGCGTCTGTTGTTATTGTTTCCCCCTCTGCCCCTGGAGGAAAAATCGCTACGTGTGTCAGGCAAGGCTCCCTGGGATTTTCGGAACCACATTTTGCCACTCTTCTGACCTTTGGGGTACAGTCTAGAAGGAGTGAAAAAACAGACTCCCATGGCAGAGAGAGTCTTGCCTTCTTGCTCACACCTAGTCAAAGTGTCTTTCACCTGTGGTCCAAAAAGAAAGGAACCATCAAAGGGGGTGTTTGTGAATGACGCTCGAAAGGGTTCCGCAAAATTACACCGCCGCATCCATGCATGCCTCCTAAGGGCCACACCCATAGCTGCGGCTCTACTCGTACCATCGGTTGCATAGGAAATGAGTCTCATGGAGGAGTTAACTACAGAATTAAGCATCGCCAGCTGGGAAGCTACTTTAGCTTGAGCACCCTTAGCTGATGGATCTTGAAGGGTATCTCCGAGCTCTTTAAGGAGATCCCTCTGAAGACGGGTAAAATGACAAGTAGTTCAGTGACCTCATAGAAAAGGTCGCTGAAGCAAACATTCGCTTCCCGTATCTGTCCATGGTCCTAGACTCCTTGTTAGGAGGATGGACAGATGAAGAGGTCTCTGCTAACTCTTTTTTGGTGGCTGCTGCTACCACCATGGCATCAACAGGAACACCTTTGGTAAGGAACTGCTTATCTTGGGGTGCTGTGATGAATTTGCCAGGTCTCCTCGGAGTTGGTTCCACTGTATCCGGAGCTGACTAATCCTTTCGAGCCACCACTGCCATAAGTGGATCAAAAGGCGGAGAACCCAGGAGGTGGAAGGTCGGGAACCGAACGCATCCAGAAATACAGACTCATCCTTGGTAGGGGCTAAGGGATTCCAGTTCCCCCTCTGCTTAAGCATTTCTAGGATGTCCGAGAAAGAAACATCTTCAGAGGGGGATCTTGGGGACCCTTCCGATTCATCTAAGTCTGTATCAGAAGTGACAGACTCAGGGGAGTCAATGTGCTTCCTCTTGCACTTCTTACGAGTGGGCTCCTCTAAATGATCAGGGGAGGCCTCGGAAGAAGAGGAAACACCCAATGGGGTGCCCTGGAGTGCCGGTTCCCTATGCTTGGGGTCTGGAGGAGGAGCAAAGGTTGACGCAGGCACTACAGGGGATGGAGCCAGTGGGGCCAATAGTGGAGCTGACTCAGTGGCCAGCACACACCTCATGACATCGAAGGCATCCCTGCCACGATGCAGAGAAAGCTCCGGTTCAGAGGAAATCGGAATATTTCTCCGCACCGAGGGAGACGGCTCAGAGGCCGATGTAGGAGCCGAGCTCACCTGCTCCGAAGCTCCGAGAGGGAGAACGGGGTCGACAAGGGTCCGATGCCACTCACCCCTCGAGCTGACAAGGGAGCCCCGGCTCCCAGATCCCTCGACGGACTGCACCACCGAGGGGATCGGATCAGATGATGGAACCGAAGGAGATACAAGTTATCGGAGCCGATGGTTCCACTACTCGAACCCCAATGAACTCCGGCTCCAAACTCAATGGAGTCAGAGGAGGAACATCGATGGAAGTGGACAGAGCCGACAACTGTTGAGGAGGGCTGAACGACATCTTGGCAAGTGCCTGTGACTTTAGCAACCTACTGACCACTCTCTCCACATCGTGATCCGACAGCCTAGAGGAGTGAGAGGATCTGTGACTGCGCTCGCTCTGAAGCAAGAAAGATCGAGGAGCCGAATGTACCGATTCCAATGAAGGGGATCTCAGCCTCTTATGGCTCCGCGAAGGCTCCAAAGTTTCTGATGGAGCCGACGGGGAGATAGTCTTATCGGTGCCAGCCGGAACCAAAGTAGAAGGTAGAGTCTGAACAGAGGACGGCTCCGAATTTGCAGCCGACGGCTTGGTAGATTTAGGGGATTTCACAAGCTGAGAGGTCTTGGCCGGTGAATCCTGGGGCTTTAAAATACCCCCTAAGAATAAGCTTATTCTTACGCTCCTACAGGACTCTTGGACTAAATGCATGGCAGATAGAACAAGAGTCCTGCAGGTGCACAGCGCCTAAACAATAGACGCAAGAAGTGTGCCCATCTGTCAGAGACATTTTCTGACAGAATAAGTCACACTTCTTGAATCCAGACACTTTGGATTCCTTTGACATCCTGAAAGAAGGAAAAGTACAGTTTTGTACCTACCATAAATGTAGATGTTCGAAGATCCACATTGCTGCAGTCCTTACACTTGGGTAGTCCGCTGTCCTCGGTCGGCCCGAATATCAAAGTATTAGGCTGACGTCGGTCAAGGCGCTTAAGACTGACATCAGGACGTCAGGGTACAAATGCGCATGACCGACGTCATATCCTCAGTCTTTTCTTGCCCCAGATGTCAGAAGACCCTAAACAGAAAGGTCAAAACCAAAAGACAGCAAAAACAACCAACCACCCTTGTACTAACCATATGTACAATATATACAATATTCACAATATGAACAACCCAAACCACACAACCGCCTCTAACTACAGACGGGAAGGAGCGAGGGTAAATTGGACTGCAGCAATGTGGCTCTTGAACATCTACATTTATGGTAGGTACAAAACTGTACTATGTTCTTCATCTCACATTGCTGCAGTCCTTACACTTGGGTAGAATCCCAAAGCAGAGATAAGGGAGGATGGCAAAACTATAAAGCAGTAGGAGCTGCCAAAATGCCCTGTAAAATTGCAGTGGCAAAACCAGCCCTCGATTTAGAGTAAAGTGGAAGGTGATAATGCTTAGAGAAAGTATGCACTGAACTCCAAGTAGCTGCCTCCAAAATATCCTTAGTTGCCACCCCCCTTAAAAAAGCTGTAGAAGTGGCAGTAGCCCTAGTGGAATGAGGCCTAATCCCAGCTGGAACCTCCTTGCCATGATGGGAATAACAGAAAGCAATACAAAACCCAATCCACTTAGAAATAGTTTGTTTTGACACAGGCTTGCCCTGAGAACCCAAAGCAAAAGAAACAAATAACTGCTGAGACTGCCTGAACCCTTTAGTTCTGCTCAAATAATATCGCAACTGCCTGTGTATATCCAAAGTGTGCAAAATCTTTTCCCCTTTATTTTGGGGGTTTGCATAAAAAGTAGGCAAATGAATAGTTTGGTTTAAAGCCACACTAGAAACTACTTTAGGCATAAAGGAAGGATTAGTGCTAAAGATACCCTATCCTTATGGAAAATTAAGAAAGGCTCAACTGCCATAAGGGCCTGTAATTCAGAAACCCTTCTCGCAGAGGTAATGGCCAACAAAAAAGCAGTCTTCCATGATAAATATTTCAACTCAGCAGTAGCTGCAGGCTCAAAAGGTTGTAGAGTGAGTTTCTCCAACACAAAATTGAGATCCCAAGCAGGAGTCGGAGCTCTCCGTGGGGGTCTTATATTCTTTGCCCCTCTAAGGAATTGCTTAAACAAAGGATGAGAAAACAATGGTGGGTCACAGTCATAGTGAGCAGAAATTGCTGCAGCATGAATCTTAATAGAAGAGAAGGACAAACCTTTGTCCAGTAACTCAGTAAGATATTGAAGAGCCACACTTAAATTAGGCTTAGAAACATCAAATTCCTTTGCTGTACTCCAAAATAAAAATCTCTTCCATTTATCTGCGTACACTTTCCTTGTACTAGGCCTTCTGGCCTCCAAAATAACATTCAAAACTTGCTGTGGCAGCTGAGACCCTCCAGGGTTTAAAACAGAATATGCCAGGCTGTCAGGTGAAGAGAGTGAAGTTTGACAATGAGTAAATGACTGTTCTCCTGAGACAGCAGGTGTGGAATCGAAGGCAAAGGCCATGGAGGCTCCCGTACTAGACTTCTCAGTAATGGGTACCAGTGCTGTCGAGGCCAATCTGGAGCTATTAAAATCATCTTTGGCTTGTCCTGTCTGACCTTCAGGAGTACCTTTGGGAGGAGAGGCAGAGGTGGAAAGGCATACACATGAAGACTGTTCCAATTGAATGAAAGAGCATCCACTTTCCAAGCTGTGGGATGAAACCTTTTTGTGCAAAACTTTGGCAGCTGGTAGTTTAGTGGAGAAGCGAACAGATCTATGTCTGGAGTTCCCCATAACACTGTCAATTTCTGAAATACATGAGGATCCAATTTCCACTCGTGGGGATCCATAATTTGCCTGCTCAACACATCTGCTAAGGAGTTCTGTGCTCCCGGCAGAAACCTTGCCTGAAGATTTAGCTGTAAACTGAGAGCAGTCTCCCACAAAATCATTGCTTGTCTGCATAGAGGATAAGAATCGTTCCCCTTGCTTGTTGATGTACCACATGACAGTTGTGTTGTCTGTTAGAATCAACACCTGCCCTGGAAGAAGTAAATCCTTGAAAGCTATTAATGCAAATTGGACTGCTAACATCTCCTTCAAGTTGATATGTAGATGTTGAAGTCTGGCAGGCCACGTGTCTTGTACCCACTTTCCATTTAGATGAGCTCCCCAAGCTTTGTCTGAGGCATCTGTCGTTAGAATCTGACTCGCCTCTGGACGGGTCACAGAGAGTCCCTTGTTTAGGTGACATTCCTGAGCCCACCACAAAAATTCCTTTTGAATGCAAGGTATTATTTGAATGACAGTGTCCATATCTTGGCAGTGCTGTGTCCATACATTTTTGAGATACCATTGCAGCTTCCTCATATGCAGTTTGGCATTGGGAAGCACCAGAATACAAGATGCCATGAACCCCAAGGCTTGAAGGACTGTCCTTGCAGTCAGCCTGGACTGATGAGACAATTGATGGAAGTAAAGAGAAAGATTCTTTTGTTTGTCCGGGGTCAAAAAGGCCATCTGGGATGCTGTATTCAGTCTCACACCCAGAAAGCACATGTCCTGAGAGGGTACTAGACTGGACTTTATTTCGTTCACAGAATACCCCAGGCATCTTAGCACTGCTATCACATATTGCAAATGATGAAGAAGTTCGTCCTTTCCTTGGGCCAGAATCAGGCAATCGTCCAAATAAGGATAGATCTGTATTCCTCTTAGCCTGAAGAAAGCTATCACTGGAGCCAGAACCTTCGTGAACACTCTGGGCGCAGTAGATAAGCCAAAGGGCAATGCAGAGAACTGATAATGAGAAGTCCCAGCTCAAACGCAGATACTTCCTGCAACTTAGCCTGATAGGAACATGAAGGTAAGCCTCCTTGAGATCCAAAGTCACCATCCAGTGATCTTTGCCCAGCAGAGGTAAAAGCTGTTGTAACGTCAACATTTTGAACTTGGGAATGTCCAGATAAGTGTTGATGATAGATAAATCCAAAATTGGTCTGCACGTGTTCCCCTTCTTTGGTACTAGGAACAGGCGAGAATAAAATCCTAGGCCCACTTCTGGCAGAGGGACCGGTTGTATGGCCCCTATTTGGAGCAGCAGAGAAATTTGTTTGCGAGCCTCGGAACGTCCGGCATGCCTTTGAAAGGAGGCAAGGTATGGAAATAAAACCTGTAACCTTGGTGTATGATATCCAATACCCATCTGTCTTGGGTAATCAAACTCCAATTTTCCCTGAAGAGTGCCAACCTTCCTCCCAAAGGTGCTGCCAGGCAAGAAGGATCTGGCAGCTGAAAAGGTAGGTCATTGGGCCTGTTTACGAAAGGACTGGCCCCTGCCCTCACCTGAAGATTGTGCAGGAGAACTCCCTGTTCTAGGCCTGAAGGAGCTCTGAGCTCTGCCCCTACCACGTCTAGATCTACCCCTAGACTGTGAATAAGAAGGGTATGTCCACCCCTTAGCAGGCCAATTCCTACTAAACTGGAGGCTGGACTTGCAAAAATCTTTAACAGTCTGCATAGACTTAGCCTTGTCTTCCATTTTCTTCAAGACTGACTCAACAGGTGAACCAAACAACACATCAGACTGTAAAGGAGCATCCAAAATCCTTGTCTTAACATGTTCAGATAAATTCTGATCCCTCAACCATGCGTGCCTGCGAAGAACTGACCCAGTGGCAGCCACCCTAGACGAGGCCTGTACAGCATCAAAACCACATTGTAAAGAATGCTTACCCACCTGTTCAGAGACATGTACTAAATCTTGTAATTCCTTACACTCAATGCCTTCCGCCAGAGCATCTACCTTAGACTTCAGTTGAGAAAGTAGATAGTTCTGATATTTCAACATGTGAAACTGGCAATTCAAAGCCCTCATAGCTAAGGTGGAAGAAGTATAGACTTTCTTTCCCCATCTATCCAAAGCTCTGGCCTCTTTATCTGGAGGAACCGGATTTTTACAACAGAGGCCTTGACACCCTTAGGTCCCTGACTAACAGTTTCTGGGTCCGCCCTAGGACTCTTATAAAGATATTTATGAGCCTCAGGCACCCTATAATACCTATCCGGTTTAACAGGAGCAGGAGGCAAAGAATCAGGATTAAGTGAAGCCTCTGCAAACACATCTTCCACAACATCCAGAACAGGAGGTATAGCCAAAGGCCTATGCTGGGGTAAAAGCAAAACTCCCTGAGCCTTTTCCTGGAATCAGAGAAGTCCTGACCTTCCCACTTAAAATGTTCCCTCATGGAATGAAGAGTCTCTGAAAAGAAAAATCCTCTGGAGGAGAAGCAGAAGGGTCGAATCATCTGCATCAGAATCAGAATAAGGAGAGTACTCCTGCAATTCTTCAGCCAAGACTCTGAAACATCTGAAGGCTGCTCAAAACTCCCCAACTCTGGTTCCACCCTAGGCCTCTTATCTGGAGGGGGCAAAGAACCTCTAATCAAAGTAATTAAATCTTCTGCCATTTTAAGCATGTGCTTCTTGGGCACAGATCCTGAAGAACTAGGAGTGACACCAACAGAAGCTAAACCTGGCCTACCTCTGGGAGAAGCCTTAGAAACAGAAGGAGAGGGCCTAACCAAATTAGGAAGGGAGGGGAGTACAGTAACCTGAGAAGCCCCTTCAGCCTGACCTGCCTCCTGTGAGGCCATATCCTGCAATAACAAAGTCTCCCCCTGAGACTCCAGAGAAGCCTCCGCGAACCACGGTTCCACTGGCGCCTCTAAAGAACCGGCGTCCGCACGGACGACTCTTCTTGCCTGGGTTTAGCTGCCTTGTCTTTGCGCTTCTTGAAGAAGCGGCCGGAGCGTCCGACGGCATCTTATAATTGCACCGCTTCCCAAAGACCAACCTGGCACAATCTAGCCTTCGCTTAATAGTGCGCTTATTGAACCTAGCACAAAAGCGACACCCAACAACGTCGTGCTCAGGCCCCAAACAAGGAATACACAAAGTATGATAATCTCTATGCGGTATCGGTTTCCCACAAGAAATACAGTTATTCACTTTTTCTGACATCCGATAAACCACTGAGGCAAGAAAAAACTAAAATATTCCCCAACGGGGTACTTAGCCAACTTTGACTCGGTCTGAAACTCCGAATTCGAAAAATTTCAGAACGCCGAACGGCACTTGCAACGCTGCTTCTGCATCGGACCATGCGGCAAAAAAGACTGAGGATATGACGTCGGTCATGCGCATTTGTACCCTGACGTCCTGATGTCAGTCTTAAGCGCCTTGACCGACGTCAGCCTAATACTTTGATATTCGGGCCGACCGAGGACAGCGGACTACCCAAGTGTAAGGACTGCAGCAATGTGAGATGAAGAACATCAACAATTACAGCAATAGCTACCAAAAGCAAAATACAGTGTACACAAAAAACACACTGTACAACAAGACTATAGCTAAAGGTTTTTTTTTTTTTTTTTTTTAAATAGGAAAGCCTCTAACTTAAATGGCTAGCCTATGAAAGAAAGGTAGAAGGAAAGCCTCTAACCTAAACGACTAACCTGACAAGAGGAGGATGGGGGGGGGGGAGAGAACTCTAGGAGTTAAACGAGTTCTCAAGGAAAGGAAGGGTTACTACAACTAAACACTAGCTATCACAAAAAAACAAGACTAATCGTTAACAATAAAACACTGAAAATATAGAAGTCTAGAGTAAAAAAGTTATACAAAAAACTTTATACGAGCCTGAGCCAAAAAATGACACCTCGAAGCTGAAGCGGCAAACGAGATCTGGGTAGCTATTGCTAGGCATCATGGGATAAGGGGTAGCCTCGAGCCAGTAAACAGTTCTCGAGCTATAGAAGATGGCCGAGTCAGAGCCGAGGATTGGCTCCGATCCCAGCCAGCAAGAACAAAGGAGAGATAGACAACTTAACATCCTTGGTTCCAGTTTCCACTCGTGTGGGTCCATGAGGTTTCCGCTTAGTCCATCTGCCAATATATTTAGTTTTCCTGGCAGGAACTGAGCTTGTAGATGCACTTGGTAGCTCAAGGCTGTGTTCCACAATGCCATGGCTAGTCTGCAGAAAGGGTAAAAATGTGTACCCCCCTGCTTGTTAATGTACCACATAAAGTACAGTTTTGTACCTACCATAAATGTAGATGTTCAAGTGTAGACACTGCTGCAGTCATTACACTTGGGTTATCCTGCCATCAGGCGGTTCCCCAGTCGGCCCGAGTTCCAAAGTCTTGGTTCGGCATCGGTTGCTGTCGCCTCCTCCCTGACGTCAGTGCGGCAGGGGTATAAAAGATGCAGCAGACTCAATTTTCTTCAGTTTTTCTTGCCTCAGATGTCAGGTGCCCCCAAATAGGTAGGCAATTTATATTGCTAATAAAAATACATAAGAAAAGCAAACAACAACTTTCAGTTACCAGCAAATACTCCCCATAGGTAGTAAAGGGTAGAAGACATGGGCACGTACCAGCAAGTAAGAGGGAAGGAGGGAGGGTAACCTGGACTGCAGCAGTGTCTACACTCGAACATCTACATTTATGGTAGGTACAAAACTGTACTATGTTCATCGTGTTACACTGCTGCAGTCATTACACTTGGGTAGAATCCCAAAGCTGTGGTAGGGAGACTGGTTCTATAAGGCATTAGGGGTGGCTATAAGGCCCTGCAGCACTGCAGTGGCAAAGCCAGCTCTGGATTTAGAGTAAAGAGGCAGATGGTAATGCTTGGTGAAGGTATGCACAGAACTCCATGTTGCTGCTTCCAAAATATCCTTGGTAGGTACTCCTCTGAGGTAGGCAGTTGAAGTGGCTGTTGCCCTAGTGGAGTGAGATCTAATGCTGCTAGGTACAGGTTTCCCATGGTGTGCATAGCAGAAACGTATACAATGCCCTATCCATTTTGAAATAGTATGTTTAGAAATGGCTTTTCCCTGTGCTCCTGCAGCATATGCTACCAATAATTGCTCAAATTTTCTAAAAGCTTTGGTTTTGTCCAAGTAGAAGCGTAACTGCCTATGAATGTCCAAAGAATGCAGTAGTCTCTCCCCTTTATTCTGTGGTTTTGGATAAAAAGTTGACAAGTGAATAGTTTGGTTTAGAGCCACACTTGATACCACCTTTGGCATAAACGTAGGGTTAGTTCTTAAAGATACCCTGTCCTGGTGAAAAATAAGGAAAGGTTCCACTGCCATTAGTGCCTGTAATTCTGAAACTCTTTGTGCTGATGTTATTGCCAGAAGCAGAGCAGTTTTCCAACAGATAAATTTTAATTCTGCTGTGCTAGCTGGCTCAAAAGGAGGTAAAGTTAATTTTTCCAAAACAAAGTTGAGGTCCAAAGTTGGAGTAGGTGCTCTATGGGGCGGTCTTATGTTTTTAGTCCCTCTGAGGTACTGTTTTAGCAAAGGATTAGAGAAAATTGGTGTATCCGTGTTGTAATGAGCAGAGATGGCAGAGGCGTGGATCTTGATGGATGAAAAAAAGAGGCCTTTTTCCAGCATCTCAGTTAAATACTGTAGTATCTGAGGAATATTTGGGACAAGAGGGTCAAGGTTGTGAGAGCCTGGTTCCAGGCATAGAATCTCTTCCATTTATCCGAATAGGCTTTCCTGGTACTAGGCCTTCTGGCCTCCAGAAGGACATCTATAACAGCTTTGGAGAGAGGCATTGCTTGCTTGACTAAGGAATCTTCCATGCAGCTAGGTTTAAGGTCTTTAGCTGGCTGTGGAGTATCTGATTGTTGTGCCGAGTCAGCAGATGTGGGATTTGTGGCAAAATCCAGGGTGGTCCTTGTGTTAAATTCTTTAAGATTGGGTACCAGTGTTGTCGTGGCCAATCTGGTGCAATCAGGATCATCTTTGGTTCTTCTTGTCTGTTTTTTATGAGTACCTTTGGAAGGAGAGGTAGTGGTGGAAAAGTGTATGCTTGTAGGTTTTTCCAGCTGAATGAGAGGGCATCCACTTTCCATGCTTGTGGATGGTAACTTCTTGTGCAGAATTTCTGTAGCTGGTAGTTCATTGGGGATGCAAAAAGATCTATGTCCGGGCTCTACAATTCTGTGTTATCATTCTGAATATTTGTGGATTCAATTCCCATTCGTGGGGATCCATGATGTTTCTGCTTAAGTCGTCTGCCAGTGTGTTTTTCTCTCCTGGCAGGAATTGTGCTTGCAGATGAACGTGACAGTTTAGAGCTGTGTTCCACAAGGTCATGGCTTGTCTGCAGAGGGGGTAGGAGTGAGTGCCCCCTTGCTTGTTTATGTACCACATAAAGTACAGTTTTGTACCTACCATAAATGTAGATGTTCGAGTGTACACCCTGCTGCAGTCATCACACTTGGGTTATCCTATTGTCAGGCGGTCCCGCAGTCGGCCTGAATTCCAAAGTCTTGGTCCGGCGTCGGTTGCTGTCGCTTCTTCCCTGACATCAGTGCGCCAGAGGTATATATGATGCATCCGACGCCATTTTCTTCAGTTTTTCTTGCCCCAGATGTCAGGTGCCCCCAAAAAGGTGGTCAGTAAATAGCACCAATCTAAAAAGATTAGCAAAAACAAAACATCCCTCCAGCTATAAGCAAATACATCACAAAGGTAGTATCAGGTTTTAAGGTATTGTAAAATTTTAGTTAGTTAGGTCAGAGGGGATGGAGGGAGGGTAACCTGGACTGCAGCAGCGTGTACACTCGAACATCTACATTTATGGTAGGTACAAAACTGTACTATGTTCATCGTGTTACCCTGCTGCAGTCATCACACTTGGGTAGAATCCCAAAGCTAAGGATGGGAGGTGGAGTCAAACAGGGTTAGAGGAGGCTAGAAGGCCCTGCAGAACTGCAGTGACGAAGCCAGCTCTAGTCTTTAGAGTAAAGTGGTAAGTGGTAGTGTTTGGTGAAGGTGTGTATTGAACTCCAAGTTTCAGCTTCCAAAATATCCTTGGTTGGCACCCCCCTGAGGAAGGCTGTAGATGTAGCTGCTGCCCTGGTAGAGTGGGACCTTATGGTAGCAGGAAAGTACAGTTTTGTACCTACCATAAATGTAGATGTCCGATAGATATGCAACTGCAGTCCTGACATATGGGTTGTCCTGCCTCAGGCAGCCCCTCGGTCAGCCGGATTCCAAAGTTTGGGTCCGGCGTCGGCTGTTGTCGCCTCTTGCCTGACGTCAGAGCGGCTAGGGCATAAAATCATCAGCCGACGCCATCTTCTTCAGTGTTTCTTGCCCCAGATGTCAGGTGCCCTCCAAGGAAGGCTAAATTTAGAGAACGCATAAAATTCCAGACATGCATAATAGTAATAAACAGATACACCATAAAAGCTATCCCCAGCTAAGTTGGAAAAGGGGTAGTGGACCCAAAAAGGTAAATTACTGAGGGGCAGGAGGGAGGGTAAACCTGACTGCAGTTGCATATCTATCGGACATCTACATTTATGGTAGGTACAAAACTGTACTATGTCCTTCAAGAATGCAACTGCAGTCCTGACAAATGGGTAGAATACCATAGCCAAGCTGGGGGTGGTAGGATCTAAGAAAAAGATGGTGTAGCTAAAAAACCCTGCAGGACTGCCGAAGCAAAGCCTGCTCGGGATCTGGAGTATAAAGGCAGGTTGTAGTGTTTGGAAAATGTATGCACGGAGCTCCATGTAGCAGCTTTTAGAATGTCCTTTGTAGCCACCCCTCTTAGAAAGGCTGTGGAGGTGGCTATAGCTCTGGTGGAGTGTGGCCTGATATTGGCTGGCACACCTTTTCCATGGAAAGAATAACAGAATCTGATGCAGTCCAATCCATTTTGGAAATTGCCTTTCCTTGCACTCCAGCAGCGTAAGCTACAAATAGTTGGTCAGACTTTCTGTTGGCCTTTGTTCTGTCCAAGTAGTAGCGTAATAGTCTGTGTATGTCCAAAGTGTGCAGCAGCTTTTCTCCTTTATTTTGAGGATTGGGAAAGAAAGTAGGCAGGTGAATTGCTTGATTTAGAGACACCCTGGATATCACTTTTGGCATGAATGAAGGATTGGTTCTTAAAGAAACTCTGTCCTGATGAAAAATGAGGAATGGAGGTACTGCCATGAGGGCCTGCATCTCAGAGACTCTTCTTGCTGAGGTAACTGCCAACAGGAAAACTGTTTTCCAGGAGAGAAATTGCATCTCTGAAGATGCTGCTGGCTCAAAAGGAGTAAGAGTTAATTTTTCCAAGACGAAGTTGAGGTCCCACGCAGGCACTGGTGGTTTCCTGGGAGGTTTGATATTCTTTATCCCTCTTAGAAACTGTCTTAGCAAAGGATGTGAAAACACAGGTGGATCGCAGTTGTATTTTGCTGAGATTGCTGAAGCGTGTATTTTTATGGAAGAATATGAAAGGCCAATATGAAGCATTTCTGCCAAGTATTCTAGTATCTGTGGCATGTTTATTACTGATACATCCTTACCCTTGTTGGCATTCCAGGTGATGAATCTCTTCCATTTGGCTGAATAAGTTTTTCTGGTGGAAGGTCTGCGTGCTTCCAGTAGGATCTCGAACTTTTTTGGAGAGAGAGATATGGGTAGAAGTCATGGAACCCTCCAAGCTGTCAGCTGCAATGTTTGCAGGTTGGGATGAACAGTCCTGTAATTGTGCTGAGTTAGTAGCAGAGGCCACTGAGGCAGGGGCCACGGCTTGGTGTGAGATATGCTCCTTAGTAATGGATACCAGTGCTGCCTTGGCCAGTCTGGAGCTATCAAAATACCTTTCGGTTGCTCTGCTTTGATCTTCAGTAACACCTTGGTCATTAATGGTAGAGGTGGGAATGCGTAGATTGTCAGAATTCCAGCTGAAGGGGAGAGCATCTATTCTCCAGGCTTGAGGATGGTGTGTCCTCGAACAAAACTTCTTCAGATGATGATTGAGGTGAGAGGCAAAGAGATCTATGTCCGGCCTTCCCCACGCATGAGTTATTTGCGAAAAAATGTCTGGATGCAGCATCCATTCGTGTGGGTCCAAAATGTTTCTGCTTAGACTGCCCGCCAGAACATTGTCCTTGCCTGGAACAAACTGGGATTGCAACTGTAAGTTCGGTTTCAGGGCCTTTTCCCAAAGAGTCATTGTTAGTCTGCAGAGGAGGGTAAGAATGAGTGCCTCCCTGTTTGTTTATGTACCACATGACAGTGGTGTTGTCTGTCTTTATTAGCAGATGACCTTGCTGAAGAAATTTTCCGAAGGCCTCGATTGCATGAATCACTGCCAACATCTCTTTTTGATTTATGTCCAGATGCATTTCCCGGGGAGCCCATTGCCCTTGCATGCATCTGCCTTCCATGTGCGCCCCCCATCCATGATCTGAGGCGTCTGTTGTAATGGTTTGACTTGCTTGAGGTTTGTTGAAAGACATGCCTTTGTTTAATTGACTTGCTAGTGCCCACCACAAAAATTCCTTTTGAAGACATGGAATGAGTGAAATCATTGCTTCTAACTTGTGGCTGTGTTGAGACCATAAACCTTTTAGGTACTATTGTAGTTTTCTCATGTGTAGTCTTGCCAGTGGAATCAGAAGAATGCAAGATGCCATGAAACCCAGGGCCTGCAGGATTTTCCTTGCAGACATCTGGGTGAGCTTTGCTAGGCTTTTGAAGTAATCTGGTAATTGTTCTTGTTTTTCTTCCGTGAGGAAAGCCATTTGTGAGTTTGTGTCCAGTTTGGCTCCTAGAAAAAATATTTTTTGGGATGGCAGTAGTCTTGATTTTTGAAAGTTGACTGTGTATCCCAAAGCCTGTAGTAAGTGTATGACATAGTCCAAGTTTCTTATCAAGGCTTGTTTGCTGTCCGCTTGTATAAGGCAGTCGTCCAGGTAAGGGTATATTTGTATCCCCTGGATTCTGCAATGTGCAATTACTGATGCCAGGCATTTCGTGAATACTCTGGGCGCAGTAGATAAGCCAAACGGCAATGCTGAGAATTGATAATGCTCTGACCCTGCAAGAAATCTGAGGTATCTTCTGCAACTGTGTCTGATTGGGACATGCAGGTATGCCTCCTTGAGGTCCAGAGTAACCAGCCAAGACCCCTTGCCCAGCATGGGAAGAAGTTGTTATAACGTCAGCATTTTGAATTTTGGCACAATGAGAAAGGTGTTTAGAGCGGACAAGTCCAGTATAGGTCTCCATTGCTTTTCTTTTCTTGGAACAAGGAACAGTCTTGAGTAGAATCCCTGGCCTTGTTCCTGAGGAGGAACCTTTTCTATTGCTTTGATTTGTAGCAGCTTTGATACTTGTATGAGTGCCTCTGCCCTTTGATTGTGTGGCAGGTTTGGCATGCCTTGTCGGTAAGGTATGGAAGTGGAACCTGTAACCTTTGTCTATTATGTTCAAAATCCATCCGTCCTTTGTAAAAACATGCCAATGTTTTGAAAATAAGGATAACTTTCCACCTAAAGGAGCTTCTCTTTGAGCCTTGGTCGGCGGTGTCAAAGTCAAGTCATTGTGATTGTCCCTATGGAGCAGTGGGAGTCCCTGCGCCACTTCTCTGAGTAGTTGGTTGCCATTGGCGGCCCCTGTAGGAGCCTCGGTATTGCCC
Source organism: Protopterus annectens (assembly GCF_019279795.1). Classification (NCBI taxonomy): domain Eukaryota; kingdom Metazoa; phylum Chordata; order Ceratodontiformes; family Protopteridae; genus Protopterus; species Protopterus annectens. The sequence continues at coordinate 15,346,950 of NC_056725.1, read as the reverse complement.
TCTACCTCGAGCACGCCTGCTTTTTCCCCTTTGAAACTTGTCAGTGTCTGGAAAGGACCAATTCTTCGAAGGCCAATTCCTGCTGAACCTGGAGGAAATCTTTGACCGTTTGTACTGATTTAGCCTTTTCCTCAATTGATTTCAACACACCCTGTGCATTAGCACCAAATAGCTTGTCTTTTTCCAGAGGTGTATCTAGAAGCTTTACTTTAACATGATCTGGCAATGACTGTTCTTTCAACCAAGCATGTCTACGTATGACGGCCCCTGTCATAGCTGCCCTACATGAAGCTTCCAATGCATCATAACCACACTGAAGAAAATGATTGCTAACCTGCTGAGTATTATGAACCAAATCCTGCAAAGCCTTTCTATCTAAAGGCTCAGGAGAGGCTAACTTTTTCTGCAAATCATCCATCAGAAAATCTTGATACTGAAACATATGAAAAAGACAGTTGAGAGCCCTCATGGCAAGGGTGGTAGAGGTATAAACTTTCTTAACCCACCTCTCCAGGGACCTAGATTCCCTGTCTGCGGGCAAAGGATTCTTGGTCGTGGAAGTGGCCACTCCTTTGGGCCCCTAAGAAATAGTTTCTAGATCAACAGAGTGGGCCTTAAAAAGATGCTTATGAGTTTCAGGAACCCTGTAATATCTGTCTGGCTTGACAGGAGCAGGAGGGAGAGAATCAGGAGAAGTACTGGAGTCTGAGTATACATCATCCAATACATCTAACACTGGGGAATAGCTAAAGGCCTGTGCTGTGGTAACTTAAGGAAGGTCCGAAGCCTTTTCCTGGAGTCGGAGAAATCCTGGCCCTGCCACTGAAAATGCTCTCTCATGGAGTGGAGAATTTCCCCGAAAGAAATATCCTCAGGAGGAGAGGCAGAGGGAATGGATTCATCTGTATCAGAATCCTCAGGCGGAAGGTTCTTCCTAGGAATCTGAAAGGCCTGACTCACCAGAGGCTTCATCTGAGGAAAGGGTATCTGTCTGCTCAACCCTAGGCCTTTTGTCTGAAGGTGGCTGAGAACCTCTGTCTGGATGAGCCTGAGAGCCTCTGATTAAAGAAATCAAATCTGCAGCTAAAGTCATGATCTGTTTATCCGAAGTGGGAGTCTGTGAAAAATGTTTAGGAGGGTCAGACTTAGCCTGGCTGGCAGCCTTGGCACGTGTGTAGGCCTTGATGGACATAGGCACAGGAGGCCTAGCTGTCCCACGTGCTGGAGTAACTTTGTCCACCGGTATGGTGTCAGGCAAATCATGAGCTTCGGTTTCAGGAGGAAAAACAACAACCGGCACCGAGGAAGCCTCCAGGACCGTAGTGTGCGGTAAAACGGTGTCGTCGACCTGGAGCGGTTGAATTACCGCCTCTGAAGAGACCGATACACTCGCGGTAGGCTTAGGCGTGGTGTCGGTGGAAGTCGCAGGCCGCGAAGGTCGGTCCCGGTCCTTCCGTTTTTTGGAAACGTGTGCTGTCGGAAGCTCCGACGGCATGATATAGGAGTAATTTTCCCCAAAAAAGTCTTCAGCAAATTCTGCCCGGCGCCTAAGCGTGCGCTTATTGAAGCAAGCACAGGCAGCACAGGCCGAGACGTCATGGTCTGGGCCCAGGCAGAGAAGGCAGTAAGAATGGAAGTCCTTATGAGGTATTTGTTTACCACAAGACAAACAATTATTAACATTTGCAGTTTTATCTGACATCAGCTGAGGCAAGAAAAGGTTCCCCAACGGGGTACTTAGCTTTTTGATGACTTTGGTAACTGAAAACACAGGAGCTGGCCGACCGGCACTTGCGAACTGCTTCTGCTTCGGGCACTGCGCGGCAAGAAAGACTGAAGAAGATGGTGTCGGCTGATGATTTTATGCCCCAGCCGCTCTGACATCAGGGAAGAGGCGACAACAGCCGACACCGGACCCAGACTTTGGAATCCGGCCGACCGAGGGGCTGCCTGAGGCAGGACAACCCATATATCAGGACTGCAGTTGCATTCTTGAAGGACATCTGGTTTTCCATGATGGGTGTAGCAAAAATGAATGCAATGTCCTATCCATTTGGAAATGGTCTGTTTTGATATAGCCTTCCCTTGTGAAGCTGCAGCATAGGATACAAAGAGCTGGATCAGATTTTCTGAAAACCTTAGTTTTATCCAAGTAGTAACGTAGTTGCCTGTGAATGTCCAAGGAGTGCAGGAGTCTTTCTCCTTTGTTCTGTGGATTTGGAAAGAAGGTGGGCAAGTGGATGGTTTGATTTAGAGCCACACTGGATACCACCTTAGGCATAAAGGAGGGATTAGTTCGTAGAGAAACTCTATCTTGATGGAAAATGAGGAAAGGCTCTATTGCCATTAGTGCCTGAAGCTCTGAGACTCTTCTGGCTGAAATTATTGCTAGCAGCAGGGCAGCCTTCCATGATATAAACTTTAGGTCAGCAGAGAAAGCTGGTTCAAAAGGAGGTAGCGTAAGTTTTCCCAGAACAAAGTTGAGGTCCCAAGGTTGGTGTAGGTGCTCTCCTGGGGGGGGGGGGCCTAATGTTTTTGGCCCCTGTGTGAAACTGCTTTAGAAGCGGATGTGAAAATAAGGGAGGATCCGTGTTATAGTGGGCTGAAATAGCTGAGGCGTGGATTTTAATAGATGAAAAAGAAAGTCCTTTGTGCAACATCTCAGTTAAATACTGTAGAATCTGAGGTATGTGAGGCTGAAGGGTATTTTGGCCTTTAGCTTGGTTCCAGGCGCAAAACCTTTTCCATTTGTCCGAGTAGGCCTTCCTGGTGCTGGGCCTCCTAGCTTCCAGAATAACATCCATAACTGCTTGAGGAAAAGGAGCTGGCTGGTTGCTTAGGTGATCTGCCATGCAGCCAAATTTAAGGTTTTGAGCTGGCTGTGTAGAATCTGATTGTCTTGCTGTGTGAGCAAATGAGCAATTTGTGGTAAAATCCAAGGTGGGCCCTGGGCCATATTCCTTAGTAGTGGGTACCAGCGCTGGCGTGGCCAGTCTGGGGCTATGAGTATCATTCTGGGTCTCTCCTTCCTGACTTTCAGCAGCACCTTTGTGAGAAGGGGCAATGGAGGGAAGGCATATACGGTCAGGTTTTTCCAAATGAATGAGAGTGCGTCCACTTTCCAAGCTTGATGGTGAAGCGTCCTTGTACAAAATTTTGTTAGCTGATAGTTTTGTGGGCTGGCAAACAGGTCTATGTCTGGGTAGCCCCATTTTTGAGTTATCATTGCAAATACTTGTGGATCCAGTTTCCACTCGTGGGGATCCATGATGTTTCTGCTGAGGTCGTCTGCCAATGTGTTTTTTTTTCCTGGCAGGAATTGAGTTTGTAGCTAAACGTGGTAAGCCAGTGCTGTGTTCCACAAGGTCATTGCTTGCCTGCATAGAGGGTAGGAGTGTGTACCCCCTTGTTTGTTTATGTACCACATTACTGTGGTGTTGTCCATCCTTATTGTAAGCTGTCCTGGATGCAAGAGGTTCTTGAAGGCTGTCAGGGCATTCTGTACAGCTAGCATTTCTTTTTGATTGATGTGCAGATTCCTTTGATCTGCAGTCCATATGCCTTGAATGCACTGTCCTGCCATGTGTGCCCCCCAGGCATAGTCCGATGCATCTGTTGTCACAGTCTGCCTGGCTGGGGGCAAGGTGAAAGGCTGACCCTTGTTGAGGTGACATGCCTGTGACCACCATAGAAACTCTTGTTGAAGGCAGGGAATGAGAGATATCATTGTGTCCAAGCTGTGGCTGTGTTGAGACCATACGCTTTTTAGGTACCACTGTAATTTCCTCATATGCAGCTTTGCAAATGGTATTAGTAGTATGCAAGATGCCATGAAGCCCAAGGCCTGCAGAATTTTTCTTGCAGGGAGTTGGGTCTTTGTTGCCATTGTTTTGAAATATTGAGTCAATTGTAGTTGTTTGTCTGGTGTCAGATAAGCCATCTGAGCAATTGTATTCAAGCTGGCACCCAGGAATGTCATATTTTGTGAGGGTACTAGTTTTGATTTCTTTTCGTTTACTGTGTACCCTAGGCAACTTAGAAGGTGTTTTACAAAAGCCAGATGTTGTAAGAGGATGTCCTTGCTTTCTGCTTGGATGAGGCAGTCGTCCAGGTATGGGTATATTTGAATTCTTCTGTCTGCAGTATGCAATTACTGGTGCCAGGCATTTTGTGAAAACCCTGGGTGCAGTGGATAAGCCAAAGGGCAGTGCAGAGAATTGGTAATGGGTTGAACCTGCAATGAAACTGAGGTATCTTCTGCAATTTTGTCTGATAGGTACATGCAGGTATGCCTCCTTGAGGTCCAACGTTACTAGCCATGCTTTCTTGCCCAACATGGGAAGAAGCTGCTGTAGTGTTAGCATCATGAATTTGGGTACTTGTAAGAAGGTGTTTAGAATTGAAAGGTCCAGAATGGGTCTCCAAGCATCGTCCTTTCTGGGGACTAGAAAGAGTCTTGAGTAAAATCCTTAGCCTTGCTCTCGTGTAGGTACCAGTTGAATGGCTCTCATGTCCATGAGAGCTGTAATTTGTTTTTGTGCCTCTGCCCATTGATTTTGTGTCAGGTTTGGCATTCCTCTTTTCGTTGACAAGGTGTGGAAATGGAATCTGTATCCTTGTGAAATAATGTCTAGGACCCATTTATCCTTTGTGACGATGCGCCAGTTGTCTGAAAAAAGTGCTAATTTTCCTCCCAAGGGAGCTGCCAAGAGAGTTTTGCTTGGCCATATGAGGTTTAAGTCATTGTGTTTGCCTTCTAGTAGTTTGGGGCCTGTCTTCTCCTCCCTTTTGTGTTGCAGTGCCCCATTGTCGAGGTTTGTAGTGGGTTTGTGGTTGTCCTCTGCCTCTTGGGCGTCTGTATTTACCCTCTGAGGTCTGTCAGTAGCTGGAAAGGACCAATTCTTTGTTGGCCAATTTCTGCTGAAACGAGGGGGCTGAACCTGTAAGAAATCTTTGACCGTCTGCATAGATTTTGTCTTATCCTCCATTTTCTTTAAGACTTCTTCTGCTTTAACTCCAAATAGGACATCCTGCTGTAAGGGAGCATCTAGTAGCTTTGCTTTAACGTGACCAGGCAGAGTTTGTTCCTTTAACCAAGCATGCCTACATATAACAGACCCAGTAACAGCTGCTCTACAGGAAGCTTCTAAGGAATCAAATCCACATTGTAAAGTATGTTTGCCCACCTGTTCAGCTGCATGCAACAGATCCTGCATTTTCTTCAATTCAGACTGTTGAGGGTGTGTGCTCATCTTTTGTTTTATTTGAGACATTAGAAATGGCTGATATTTTAGCATGTGAAATTGACAATTTAGTGCTCTCATAGCTAGAGTGGCTGAGGTGTAAACCTTTTTCCCCCACCTGTCTAGTGCTCTGGAGTCCTTTTCAGAGAGTACAGGATTTTTTGCCATAGAAGCCTTAGCCCCTTTGGGACCCTGGGAGATATTCTCTGGGTCAGCAACAGGGCTTTTAAAAAGGAATTTGTCGGAGTCAGGCACTCTAATACCTGTCTGGTTTGGCTGGAGCAGAAGGCAGAGAATCTGGATTTAAACTAGATTCTAAGTAAACATCATCCACAATGTCTAAAACTGGGGGGATAGCAAGTGGTCTGTGCTGGGGGAGTAAAAGAAACTCTCTGAACCTTTTCTTTGAGTCAGAGTAGTCCTGACCTTCCCAGTGAAAATGTTCCCTCAAAGTTTGTAAAGTTTCCCCAAAGGAGTAGTCTTCAGGGGGAGAAGCTGAGGGAATGGAATCCTCAGCATCAGAATCTTCATAAGGGGGAAATGAGTAATCTTGTTCCTCAGAGGAGCCTGAGGAAATAGATACTTTATCAGAGGAGGCATAATCTTCCTCTTGTCTAGGCCTTTTGTCGGGTGGGGGTTGGGAACCCCTGATTAAAGAGATCAAATCTTCAGCCATTTTAAGCATCTGTTTCTTAGGCATGGGGCCTTGAACTGGAGATTGAAGTGCAGTCTTTTTTGGTTTAAGAGGAGTCTTAAGCTTAGGATACGTTTTTATGGTGAGCATAGTCGTTCTGAAGACACCTTCAGAAACCGAAGGTGTTTCTGCAGCACCGGCTTCTCTTTCTGCAATGTCGTCAGTAGGGCCTAATGAAAATGGCTGCGTCGGCCTAGAACTCTCTGCCATAGGATCCGAAGCGGTCTCTGGTTCCAATTCTGCGGTAGCCAGGGGCTGCGTAGGCGCCTCACTGAAAACCAGTGAACCGGAGACCGGCCCAGCAGAGGCCTCGGAGTCTGGCTTGGGTCTAGGCTGCCTGTCCTTATCTTTGCGTTTTTTTGTGCACGCCGGTAGTCGGTTGCTCCGACGGCATGGTGTAATTAAATTTTCTACCTAAGTAGTGCCATGCGAAATCAAAGCGCCGTTTTATAGTTTGCTTATTGAACCTAGCACAAAAGCGACAAACAGTGACGTCGTGGTCTGGGCATAGGGCAAAGTATACAATAAGAATGAAAATCCTTATGAGGTATTTGCTTCCCACAAGAAATACAATTGTTAACTTTTTCTGACATCGGTCTGAGGCAAGAAAAGTTACCCCAACGGGGTACTTAGTTTTATTGAAGACTTCGGATCTGAAATTCGACTTCGAAAATCTCAGGGGTCGGCCGACTGGCACTTGCGAACTGCTTCTGCTTCGGGCACCGCGCGGCAAGAAAGACTGGAGAAAATGGCGTCGGATGCATCATATATACACCTGGCGCACTGACGTCAGGGAAGAAGCGACAGCAACCGACGCCGGACCAAGACTTTGGAATTCAGGCCGACTGCGGGACCGCCTGACGACAGGATAACCCAAGTGTGATGACTGCAGCAGGGTAACACGATGAACATCTGTGGTGTTGTCTGTCTTTAGTAGTAGCTGTCCTGGATGAAGCAGGTCCTTGAAAGCTATAAGGGCATTATGTACAGCTAGCATCTCTTTTTGATTGATGTGAAGATGCCTTTGTTCTGCGGGTCACTTGCCCTGAATACATTTTCCTGCCATGTATGCTCCCCAGGCGTAATCCGATGCATCTGTTGTCAGTGTTTGCGTGGCTGTGGGTTGAGTAAAAGGCTGTCCCTTGTTGAGGTGACAAGCTTGAGCCCACCATCGAAACTCCTGTTGAAGGCAAGGAATTAGTGGTTTAACTGTTTCCAAACTTTGACAGTGTTGAGACCATACACTCTTTAGGTACCTTTGTAGTTTCCTCATATGCAGTCTGGCATATGGAATTAGTAGTATGCAAGATGCCATGTAACCCAAGGCCTGCAGAATTTTTCTTGCAGGGAGTTGGGTCTTTGTTGCCATCAATTGAAATTATTGAGTCAATTGTCCTTGCTTGTCTGGCGTGAGATAAGCCATCTGGGCCGTTTGTGTTCAAGCTGGCACCCAGGAATATTATCTCTTGTGAGGGCACTAGTTTTGATTTATTTTCATTTACTGTGTACCCCAGGTAACTTAATAACTTTTTTACAAACACCAGATGCTTTAGAAGAATGTCCTTGCCCTCTGCTTGAATCAGACAGTTGTCCAGGTACGGATAAATTTGAATTCCTTTCTGTCTGCAAAAAGCAATGACTGGTGCCAGGCACTTTGTGAAGACCCTGGGTGCAGTAGATAAGCCAAAGGGCAGTGCAGAGAATTGATAGTGCATTGAACCAGCTATGAATCTGAGGTATCTTCTGCAATTTTGTCTGATAGGGACATGCAGGTATGCCTCCTTGAGGTCCAAGGTCACGAGCCAAGCTTTCTTGCCCAGCATGGAAAGAAGCTGCTGTAGTGTCAACATTTTGAATTTCGGAACATCCAGGTAAGTGTTTAGAGAAGAAAGATCCAGAATGGGCCTCCAGGCTTCGTCTTTTCTGGGAACCAGAAAGAGTCTTGAGTAAAATCCTTGTCCTTGTTCCTGTGGTGGTACTTTTGAATAGCTCTCATGTCCATGAGTGCTGTAATTTGTTTTTGAGCCTCTGCCCATTGATTTTGTGGCAGATTTGGCATTCCTTTTAACCTTGGCAGAGTGTGAAAGTGAAACCTGTAACCTTGAGATACAATGTTGAGAACCCATTTGTCTTTGGTGATCATTTGCCAATTGTGACAGAAAAGTGCCAGTTTTCCTCCCAAGGGGGCTGCCAAAAGACAGCTGTTTGGCAGCTGTAGTGGGAAGTCATTGGGGCTGCTTTTTATATGGTTGGGGCCTGTCTTCCCCTTCTTCCTGGCCTGGTGCACCCCATTGTCGAGGCCTGTAAGGACCTTGTGGGTGATCTCTACCTCTTGGACGTCTGTATCTGCCCCTTTGAGGTCCGTCTGTAACTGGAAAGGACCAATTCTTTGTTGGCCAATTTCTGCTAAATCGAGGAGGCTGAACTTGTAAGAAATCCTTCACCGTTTGCACAGATTTTGCCTTATCCTCCATTTTTTTTAATACCTCTTCTACCTCAACTCCAAACAATACACCCTGCTGCAAAGGTGCATCCAATAATTTTGCTTTAACATGATCTGGTAACGTATGTTCTTTTAACCAAGCATGCCTTCTAATGATAGAGCCTGTAACTGCTGCTCTACAGGAGGCCTCTAAAGAATCAAAACCACATTGCAAAGTATGTTTTCCCACTTGTTCAGCAGCATGCAATAAATCCTGCACTTCTTTAATATTATGGGGATCTGAATCCGGAAGCATTTTTTGTTTCAACTGAGACATCAGAAATTGCTGACATTTTAACATATGAAATTGGCAATTTAAGGCTCTCATTGCTAAAGTTGCAGACGTATATACTTTCTTTCCCCATCTGTCTAATGCTCTGGCATCTCTGTCCGAGGGAACTGGATTCTTTGCTGATGAGGCCTTAGCTCCTTTGGGTCCCTGAGAAATAGTTTCAGGGTCAGCAACAGGGCTTTTATACAGAAATTTGTGTGAGTCAGGGACTCTAGTATCTGTCAGGTTTAACTGGGGCTGGAGGTAAGGAATCAGGATTTAAGCTGGATTCAGTATACACATCATCCACAATGTCTAACACTGGCAGAATAGCTAGGGGTCTGTGTTGAGGTAATAAAAGGAAGTTTCTGAGCCATTTCTTGGACTCAGAGTAATCCTGGCCTTCCCAATGTAAATGCTCCCTCATGGTATGTAAGGTTTCCCCAAAGGAGTAGTCCTCAGGCGGAGAGGCTGATGGAATTGATTCCTCAGCATCAGAATCCTCATAAGGGGGTAAAGAATATCCTAGGACTGAGGATGAATCTGAAGAAATGGACACCTGGTCGGATGAGTCATAGTCTGCATCCTGTCTAGGCCTTTTATCAGGAGGGGGATGGGAACCCCTGATCAGACTGATTAGGTCTTCGGCCATTTTGAGCATTTGTTTCTTAGGCATAGAGGCCTGTCCTGGAGAATGCTGTATTTGTTTCTTTGTTTTTAAAGGAGGCTTAGACTTAGCAGAGGGTTTAATGCTTAACTGAGTAAGTCTGAAGACACCCTCTGAAACTGCGGGTTGTTCAGCTACTCCGGATCCCTCTGTAGGGTTAGTCTCGGTAGGCCGAATAACTTGTGTGTCCAAAGGCCCAGCCATCTCCACGTGGGAGTCGGAGTCGGCCTGTGGTTCTGCAGAAGCTGTCGTCAGGAGCTGCGAAGGCGCCTTGCTGAAAACCGGCGACTGGCCTAGAAGAGGCTTCGTCATCAGGTTTGGGCCTCGGATGCCTGTCCTTATCTTTGCGATTTTTATGTATACCGGTCGTCAGAAGTTCTGACGGCATGGTGTAATTGAATTATATGCCAAAATAATGTCGGGCAAAAGCAAACAGACATTTAATAATGCGCTTGTTAAACCTAGCACAAAACCGACAACCAGTGATGTCGTGGTCTGGGCCTAGACATGGGATACAATAGGAATGGAAATCCTTATGAGGTATTTGCTTCCCACAAGAAATACAGTTATTAACTTTCACTGACATTGGTCTGAGGCAAGAAAAAGTTTCCCCAACGGGGTACTTAGCTTCGTAGAAGACTTCGGTTCTGGATTCGGAATGAAAATCTCAGGAGTCGGCCGACCGGCACTTGCGAACTGCTTTTGCTTCGGGCACCGCGCAGCAAGACAGACTGAAGAAAATGGTGTCGGCTGCATCTTTTATACCCCTGCCGCACTGACGTCAGGGAGGAGGCGACAGCAACCGACGCCGGACCAAGACTTTGGAACTCAAGCCGACTGGGAAACCGCCTGACGGCAGGATAACCCCAAGTGTAATGACTGCAGCAGTGTAACACGATGAACATCAGTGGTGTTGTCCGTCTTCACCATTAATTGTCCTAGAAGAATGTGATCCTTGAAGGCTGTCAGAGCATTCTGTACAGCTAACATTTCTTTATGACTGATGTGAAGGTGCATTTGAATTGGGATCCATTTGCCCTGAATGCACTTCCCTGCCAGGTGCACCCCCCATGCATAGTCTGATGCATCTGTTGTTAGGGTATGGGCGGCAAGGGGTAGTGTCAATGGTAGTCCCTTGTTTTGGTGGAAGGCCTCTGCCCACCAAAGGAATTCTAGGCATAGGCAAGGTATGATAGGAATCACTGCTTCTAGATCCTGAGAATGTTGACACCATAGGCTTTTTAGATACCGTTGTAGTTTCCTCATATGCAGTCATGCATATGAAATCAGAAGAATGCAGGAGGCCATGAACCCCAAGGCTTGTAGTATTTGCCTTGCAGACAGCAGGGTTTTTGTGGCCACTTGTTTGAAGTAGGTTGTCAAGTGAATTTGTTTCTTTGGCATGAGGAAAGCCATCTGGGAAGTTGTATTGAAGCTTGCTCCCAGGAAAATAATTTGTTGACAGGGTACCAAGTGTGATTTATTTTCGTTTATGGCTTATCCCAGGCAAGTTAGAACCCTTTGTATAAACACCAGATGATTCAAAAGTATGTCCTGGTTTTCTGCCTGAATTAAACAATCGTCCAGGTATGGGTATATTTGAATATTTCTTTGCCTGCAAAATGCAATGACTGGAGCTAGGCACTTTGTGAAGGCCCTGGGTGCAATAGATAAGCCAAAGGGCAGTGCAGAGAACTGATAGTGCGTGTATAGCCTGCTTTGAAGCGCAGGTATCTTCTGCAAGATTCACTGATTCGGATGTGCAGGTATGCTTCCTTTAAAACTAGTGTTGCCAGCCAGGCATCTTTGCTTAGCATAGGAAGCAACTGGCGAAGAGTCAGCATCTTGAATTTTGGAATCACCAAAAAGGTTTAGAGTAGACAGGTCCAAGATAGGATGCCATGAATTGTCTTTTCTAGGAACCAGGAACAATCTTGAGTAGAAACTTTGTCCCTTTTCCTCTTCTGGTACCAACTGACTAGCCCCTATGTTTAAGAGAGAGTACCTGCTTTTGGGCCTCTGCCCACTGATATGGAGGTAGATCCGGCCAACCGCTTGGAGTTGGTAACGTGTGGAAGTGAAATCTGTATCCTTGGGACACGATATTTAAAACCCAATTGTCCTGGGTAATGAGTCCCCAGTTCTTTGCATGAAGTGCAATCTTTCCCCCCCAAGGGGGCAGTCAGTTGAGAAGTGCTTGGAAGTTTTAAAAATAAGTTATTGAGACTGTATACCATAGGGGGGAGTTTTATTACTCCCAGAATTGGAAGTGGAGGCCCCCCACTGCTTAGTCCTGTGCTTCCCCTGGGACTGAAGCCTGGGTGCTCTGCTGGATCTGGGTTTGGACAGAGAAGGTCTGGAAGAGGCAGGAAAGGACCAATTCTTAGAAGGCCAATGCCTACTAAATCTTGGAGGTTGTACTTGTAAAAAATCTTTAACAGTTTGCATAGATTTAGCTTTTTCCTCCATCTTTTTAAGAACTTCTTCTGCCTTGTTGCCAAACAGGCGGTCCTGATTTAAGGGAGCATCCAGTAATTTCACTTTAACATGATTTAGCAAAAATTGCTCCTTAAGCTAAGCATGCCTTCTAAATACAGACCCAGTTACCGCAGCCCTGCAAGATGCCGCTAGTGAATCAAAACCACATTGCAATGTATGTTTACCAACTTGTAATGCATTAAATCCTGTAAATCCTTACTTTCAGCACACTGGAATCAACATAATTTTCTGTTTAAGCAATCCAATAATATGCTGCTGATAGTTTAACATATGAAACTGGCAATTCAAGGCCCTAATGGCCAAAGTTGCAGAAGTGTATACCTTCTTACCCCATCTATCCAGCACCCTGGAGTCTCTATCAGAGGGGGTAGGATTTTTGGCAGTAGTAGCTTTAATGCCCTTGGGTCCCTGTGAAATGGTTTCAGGATCCGCAGTAGGATTTTTGAAAAGGAACTTGTGAAAGTCAGGAACCCTGTAATAACTATCCCGTTTTCTGGAAGCAGAAGGTAAAGAGTCAGGGGCCATGCTAGATTCCAAAAAGGCATCATCAACAATGTCCAGTACAGGAGGTATAGCTAAAGGCCTATGCTGGGGTAAGAGTAAGAAATCCCTAAGCCTCTTTTTAGAATCAGAGAATCTCGACTTTCCCAACGAACATGATCCTTGAGAGTATGCAAAGTTTCACCAAAAGAGAAATCCTCTGGGGGGTGGGGGGCAGAGGGAATACAGTCCTCAGCATCAGAATCCTCATAGGTAGAGAAATGTAAATCCTGGTCATCAGAGGAAACAGAAATTTCAGAATCCTGGTTAGACGTACCATAAGCAAACTCAGGCCTAGGTCTCTTGGGGGGGGAGGTTGGCTCCCCCTGATTAAAGTAATAAGGTCTTCAGCCATTCTTATCATTTGTTTTTTAGCCATAGAGGCCTGACCATGCGGTCTGGGCGTCAGTTTTCTAGGCATGGTTCGAGTTTTAGGCCTTGAAGAAGAAAGTGGCGTTGGTTTAATAAGCAAGTCAGTAGGCCTGAATACACCCTCAGAAGCCGGTGCCTGCACAGAGTCTCTGGACCCAACCAAGATAGAGACATCCGCAGGAATGAAAATCTTTATAAGGTATTTGCTTTCCACAAGAAATGCATTTATTTACTTTTACTGACATCGGTTTAGAGCAAGAAAAAGTTTCCCCAATGGGGTACTTAGCTTTTAGTTGAAGACTTTGGTTCTGAAACTCGAAAATGAAAATTTCAGGAGTTGGCCGACCGGCACTTGCAAACTGCTTCTGCTTTGAGCAGCACACGGCAAGAAAGACTGATGTAATGATGTCGGCTGCATGTTTTATACCTGACCACCTGACGTCACGGAAGTAGAGACAGCAACCGAAGTAGGACCCAAGACTTTGTTAATCAGGCCATCTGAGGGCTACTGCAAGTAGATAACCCAAATGTAATGACTGCAACAGTGAAATATGAAGAACATCTTCTTTATCTGAAGTAGTTAACTTCATTTTATCTTCAACCTGTGGGACAGAGTCCCCAGCTACTCAAGCCCCTGAGAGGCCGTCATGGAAATGAAGGATGCTCTCCCTCTGGAGATTAAATCCAACTTATAATGAGAAATGAAGGTATGTGACTTAGCCCAAGCTGCTGCCGCACAAATGTCATCCAATGACACCCTCTTCCAGAAAGAAGCAGTCATCGCCATAGATCTGGTAAAATGAGCTTTAACCGGACCAGGTGGAGACAAATCTTTGTCTTTGTAAATTTGCAAAATACATAGCGTAATCCATCTAGCTAAAGAAACTTTGGAGATGGCCTTACACAAAAAGGTCTTGGAAAAGGACACAATTAACTGGTCAGACTTACGGAAGGGGATTTGTTCTGTGTACATAAAAACGAAGTTGTCTATAAACATCTAGCAAATGCAGTTTATATTCACCCTTGTTCTGAAAACTTGGAAAGAAAACAGGCAGGTTAACTGTTTGATTGATGTTCGATTCAGAAGCCACTTTTGGTAAGATAGAAGGGTTTGTGGGAAGAGAACCCTGTCCTTAAGGAAAATCAAGTAAGCGGGCATGGCAGACAAGGCCTGAAGCTCAGAAACCCTCCTAGCCGAAGTAATAGCCACGAGAAAGGCTGTCTTCCAGGATAGAAACTTTAAATCCGCTGAAGCTGCAGGTTCAAAGGGGAGAGCAACAAAGGCCTGAAGAACCAAAGTAAGGTCCCAAGGAGGGACATGGTTCTTAACTGGAGGATGCAAATGAAAGGTGCCTTTAAGAAAAGTCTTGCACAATCTAGAAGAGGCCAGGGCATTCATGTTCCCACCGACATAAAAATTTGAAATAGCTGCCAGTTGCACTTTCACAGTGGAAGAACTGCCCCTTGTTGAAAAATGCTAGCTAAGAAATCCAGTACTGTGGATACAGGGGCCGTGTAAAAGGATCCAGCTCTCTCTGAGATGCCCAAATAGAAAATAGTTTCCATTTACTGCAGTAAATCTTCCTAGTGGAAGACGTATGAGCCGCCAATAGAATAGTTTTCAATGAGGACGAAAGACCGGGAGTCCTGGCAATTAAGGGAACTGGAGCAACCAAGCTGTCAGCTTGAGGCTGTCCAGGATGGGCAGACAGGTGCCCGAAGGATGAGAAATAAGATCTGGGCAGGGAGCTAGAACATGAGACCTGAGGAAGGGGAACAAAATCTGACGGGGCAATGGAGGTTCACCTTGCAAGCCTTATGAAGAAACTTCGGAATGAGTGGTAATGGGGGATAAGCGTACAGGAGCCTGGGAGGCCAAGCGTGGACTACAGCATCTCTGGGGGTGGGGGTCCCCTGATGAGGGAATCAGAAAGAAGAACTCGATGCACTTTGCATTGGAAGGAGATTCGAAGAGATCGCAACAAGGCTGTCCCCACACAAGGAAGATCTCCTCCACTACCAAGTGCTTTAGAGACCATTCGTATGGCATTAGAATAGCCCGACTCAATTTGTCCGCTAAAATGTTGGAGCATCCCGGGATGTGCGTTGCTATCAGAAACCGACTGGTGGAGATCGCTCACTCCCAAACTCTCATGGCCTTGCGACACACAGTAAGATCTGGTTCCTCCTTGTTTGTTGATGTACCAGACAACAGACATGTTGTCCAAGTGAATTGCAATACTTCCCAGAAGAAGAACAAGGCCTGCAACGCTAAAAGCACTGCTCTCATCTCCAGTACATTGATGTGCAATCTGGTCTCGTGTGCCTTGGACCATCCACCCCAGATAATGCCCCCCCGCCCGAGCTGGGAGGCATTCGTGGTCACTGTGGCTTGGGGCGCCCCACTACAATCTCCGGAGACTGGACCCATCAAAGAAGTGACGCCCTGCAGGGTTTGCTGATGTGAATTGGATATTCCATGGGGAGATCTGGCCAAGACCACTGTATGGCTAGAGCCCATTGTAAAACACGCGTGTGAAGAAGTGCACAGGGGAGGATAGAAATTGCTGCAGTCATAGAACCCAAGGCTCTGAGAACTTCCGCCACCTTCGGTAACCTGGGGCCAAGAAACAGTGATACATGAGCCCTTAGACTCTGGACTCTATCTGGAGTTAGGAAGACTTCCAATTGAAGAGTGTCCAGCCGTGCCCCAATACAGTCCAAGATCCATACCGGATTCAAGAGTGACTTACGAACACTGACCGTAATCCCTAACAGGGCTGCAAGATGTAGGAAGAAGTCTCTGGCTTGGCAAAGATGACATTTGGTGAAAGCAGCGAGGAGCCAATCGTCTAGGTAAGGGAATACCTGAATCCCCTGAAGCCTCAGGTGAGCCACTACGACTGCCATTACCTTGGTGAGCATCCTGGGGGCTGTGGTGAGACTGAAGGGTAGGAATCAGAACTGGAAAAGACTGGCTCCCAGCCAGAAGCGAAGGAATCTCCTGGAGCTTCTGTGTATCTTGATATGGTAGTAGGCGTCCTGGAGATCTATCGAGCACATCCAGTTGCTTTCTCGAAGATAAGGTAAAATGGACTGTAGGTTGACCAGCCAGAATTTCTGTTTGGCGACTGCCAGGTTTAAGGTTGACAGGTCCAAAATGGGTCTGAGGTTCCCCGTATTTTTTGGCACTAAAAAGAACCTGGAGTAAACACCTGACCCGGACTGATCAAGAGGGACCAGTTCGATGGCTCACTTTTGAAGCAGCTTGTAAACCTCTAGCGCTGTCGTCTCCCTTTGAGCGGGTGGAACATCTGGGAGGAGCTTTGGCTGGATTGGAGGGGCAACAAACGGGATGGTGTAACCTCTGGATATTATTTGAAGCACCCAACAAATCTGCAGTTATGGACTCCCATGCCGTTGGATGTAAAGATAATCCCGACTGCCTCCAGAGTAGGACAGTCGGCCAATCCCTCAGGGCTGCTGCAGGGGCCTGTCAGAGAAGGGATCCTTAGACCCAAAGCTCCTCGGACCCCCCTCTGTCACTGGGCTGGCGTCTGTCATGCCCCCCTCTGCCTCTAGGGGATGAGCTGTCCTATGAGTCCTGGGAAAACTGTGATTTCCGGAAGCACATCTTCTTTTGCCCTCTCCGATTCCTGGAAAAGGATCTTTGAAGGCTAGAGAAGCGGATTCCGACTGCAGACAAAGTCTTCCCGTCTTTCTCACTCTGAACAAGGGTGTCAAGTACAGGCTTCCAAAAGAGAGAAGAACCATCGAAGGCAGCATTCGTAAAAGATGCCTTGAAGCGGTCTGCAAAAGTACAGTTGTGTACACTTACCATAAATGTAGATGCTCGAGTGTATTCACTGTTGCAGTCATTACATTTGGGTAGATTCCCAAAGCTATGGTTGGTAGGAGGAATTTAGATTTCATTAGGACCAGCTATAAAGCCCTGCAAGACTGCAGTGGCAAAGCCAGCTCGGGATTTAGAGAAAACTGGCAAATGATAATGCTTGGTGAAAGTATGTACAGAACTCCAGGTAGCAGCTTCTAGGATGTCCCTGGTAGGGAAGCCTCTGAGAAAGGCTGTAGAGGTAGAAGCAGCCCTGGTGGAGCGAGGTCTGATCTCCTGGGGGATAGGTTTTCCATGGCGCTTATAGCAGAAATGAATCTAGAAAAGGTTTGCTTTGAAATAGCTTTCCCCTCTGCCCCTGCAGCAAATGCCACCAACAGTTGTTCAGATTTCCTTTGAGGTTTAGTCTTAGTCCTGTCCAAGTAGAATGTAAGTTGTCTGTGCACATCCAAGGAATGCAGAATCCGTTCCACTTTGTTCTGTGGATTGGGAAAGAAGGTTGGCAAATGAATGGACTGATTAAGAGCCACACTGGATACCACCTTGGGCAAGAAGGATGGATTGGTTCTGAGGGACACCCTTGTCCGCATGAAAGATGATGAAAGGCTCCACTGCCATAAGGGCCTGTAATTCAGATACCCTTCTAGCTGAAGTGACTGCTAAAAGAAAAGCGGTTTTCCAAGAAAGAAATTTTAAGTTTGCAGTAGCAGCTGGCTCGAAAGGAGGTAGAGTGAGTTTCTGCAAAACAAAGTTTATGGTGTACCCCAGACAAGTTAGAACCTTTTGTACAAAGGCTAGAGGATTCAAAAGTATGTCCTGGCTTTCTGCCTGAATTAGACAATCGTCCAGGTATGGGTATATTTGAATATTTCTTTGTCTGCAAAAGGCAATAACTGGAGCTAGGCACTTTGTGAATACCCTGGGCACAGTAGATAAGCCAAAGGGCAGTGCAGAGAACTGATGGTGCGTGTAGACTGCTTTGAAGCACAGGTATCTTCTGCAAGATTCCCTGATTGGGATGTGCAGGTATGCTTCTTTTAAATCTGGTGTTGCCAACCAGGCATCTTTGCCTAGCACAGGAAGTAATTGGTGAAGAGTCAACATCTTGAATTTTGGAATCTCCAAAAAGGTGTTTAGAGTAGACAGGTCCAGGATAGGACGCAGTGAATTGTCTTTTCTGGGTACCAGGAAAAGCCTCAAGTAGAAACCTTGTCCCTTTTCCTCTTCTGGTACCAGTTGGAGCTCTCCTGGGTGGTCTCAAATTTTTGGCCCCTCTGAGAAACTACTTGAGCAGTGGACGAGAGAAGAGGGGAGGTTCTGTATTATAATGAGCTGAAATGGCTGAGGCGTGGATTTTAATGGAAGAAAAACACAGGCCCTTGTGAAGCATCTCAGTTAAGTATCGCAAAATCTAAAGTAAATTGGGTGCTGCTGAGCTCATCCTTTGAGATTGGTTCCAGGCACAGAATCTTTTCCATTTTTCAGCATAAGATTTTCTAGTACTAGGCCTCCTTGCCTCTAAAAGGATATCCATCACAGGTTTACTGAGGGATGGTAAAGAAGAGATTATGTAATTAGTCAGGCTGCAAGGGTCAGTGTTATAAGCTGAGGGTGCTGAATCTGTTTCTCCTGGTGAGACAACAGGGAAGAGTCAGAGGCAGGTGCCATGGGGATAAATGTGACACACTGCGCAGGAGGGGGTACCAGTGTTGCCGCGGCAAGTCTGGAGCAATCAAAATCATCCTTGGTTAATCCTATTTGATTTTTACTAGTACTTTGAAGAGCAGAGGCAGACGAGGGAAGGCACAGACTGACAGGTTTTTCCAGCTGAAGGACAGAGCATCCACTTTCCAGGCTCGTTTGTGGGGAGTCCTTATGCAAAATTTGTCCAATTGGTAGTTTTGGGGAGAGGCAAACAGGTCTATATCTGGGCTCCCCATTTGCTTGTCAACATGTTGAAAATCCTTGGTTCCAGTTTCCACTCGTGTGGGTCCATGAGGTTTCTGCTTAGTCTGTCTGCCAGTGTATTTAATTTTCCAAACAGGAATTGAGCTTGTAGGTGCACTTGGTAGCTCAAGGCTGTGTTCCACAATGCCATGGCTAGTCTGCAGAGGGGGTAAGAATGCGTACCTCCCTGCTTGTTTATGTACCACATAGCAGTGGTGTTGTCCGTCTTTACCATTAGTTGTCCGGGAAGAATGCGGTCCTTGAAGGCTGTCAGAGCAATCTGCAAAGCTAACATTTCTTTCTGATTGATATGCAGGTGCATTTGACTTGGGTTCCATTTGCCCTGAATGCACTTCCCTGCCAGGTGAGCCACCCCATGCATAGTCTGATGCGTCTGCTGTTAGGGTTTAGGCGGCAGGGGGTGGTGTGAAAGGTAGTCCCTTGTTCTGGTGGCAGGCCTCTGCCCACCAAAGGAACTCAAGGCATAGGCAAGGTATGATAGGAATCACTGCTTCTACATCCTGAGAATGTTGACACCATAGGCTTTTTAGATACTACTGTAGTTTCCTTATATGCAGTCTTGCATATGGAATTAGAAGAATGCAGGAGGCCATGAACCCCAAGACTTGCAGTATTTGTCTTGCAGATAAGCAGGGTTTTTGTGGCCACTTGTTTGAAGTAGGTTGTCTAATGAATTTCTTTCTCTGGCGTGAGGTAAGCCATCTGGGAAGTTGTATTCAAGCTTGCTCCCAGGAATATAACTTGTTAACAGGGTACCAGGTGTGATTTCTTTTTGTTTATGGTGTACCCCAGACAAGTTAGAACCTTTTGTACAAAGGCTAGAGGATTCAAAAGTATGTCCTGGCTTTCTGCCTGAATTAGACAATCGTCCAGGTATGGGTATATCTGAATATTTCTTTGTCTGCAAAATGCAATAACTGGAGCTAGGCACTTTGTGAATACCCTGGGCACAGTAGATAAGCCAAAGGGCAGTGCAGAGAACTGATGGTGCGTGTAGACTGCTTTGAAGCACAGGTATCTTCTGCAAGATTCCCTGATTGGGATGTGCAGGTATGCTTCTTTTAAATCTGGTGTTGCCAACCAGGCATCTTTGCCTAGCACAGGAAGTAATTGGTGAAGAGTCAACATCTTGAATTTTGGAATCTCCAAAAAGGTGTTTAGAGTAGACAGGTCCAGGATAGGACGCAGTGAATTGTCTTTTCTGGGTACCAGGAAAAGCCTCAAGTAGAAACCTTGTCCCTTTTCCTCTTCTGGTACCAGTTGAATAACCCCCATGCTTAAGAGAGGAAGTACTTGTTTTTGGGCCTCTGCCCACTGATTTGGGGGTAGGTCCAGCCACCCGTTTGGTGTTGGCAACGTGTGGAAGTGAAATCTGTATCCCTGGGACACTATATTTAAAACCCATTTGTCCTGGGTAATGAGTTTCCAATTCTTTGTATGAAGAGCAATCTTTCCCCCCAAAGGAGCAGTCAGTTGATAAGTGCTTGGAAATTTTAAAAGGAAGTCATTGAGACACTTCACCATAGGGGTGAGTCTTACTATTCCCGGATTTGGAAGTGGAGGCCCCCCATTGCTTAGTTGTGTGTGTGTCCTGGGACTGAAACCTGGGGTTTTTGCTGTGTCTGGGTTTGGCTTGAGAAGACCTGGAAGGGGCTGGAAAGGACCAATTCTTAGAGAGCCAGTGCCTACTAAATCTAGGAGGCTGAACTTGTAAAAAAATCTTTAACAGTACGTATAGATTTAGCTTTATCTTCCATCTTTTCAAGAACTTCCTCAGCCTTGTTGCCAAACAGGTGGTCTTGATTTAAGGGAGCATCCAACAATTTAGCTTTAACATGATCAGGCAAAGATTGCTCCTTAAGCCAAGCATGCCTTCTGAGCACAGACCCAGTAACAGCAGCCCTGCAAGAGGCCTCTGATGAATCAAAACCACATTGCAAAGTATGTTTTCCAACTTGTTCAGCAGAATGCATTAAATCCTGTAATTCTTTATTTTCCACACAGTCAGGAATCAACATCATTTTCTGTTTAAGCAGCCCAATAACATGTTGCTGATACTTTAACATATGAAAATGGCAGTTTAAAGCCCTAATGGCCAAGGTTGCAGAAGTGTAAAGCTTCTTACCCAATCTATCCAGCGCCCTGGACTCTCTACCAGAAGAGGTAGGATTTTTAGCAGTAGAAGCTTTAATGCCCTTGGGCCCCTGTGAAATAGTCTCTGGATCTGCAATAGGATTTTTAAAAAGGAACTTGTGTGACTCAGGGACCCTGTAGTATCTGTCAGGTTTTCTGGGAGCAAGAGGCAAGGAATCAAGGGCCAAACTAGATTCCAAAAAAGCATCAACAATGTCTAGTACAGGAGGAATAACTAAAGGCCTATGCTGAGGTAGGAGAAGGAAATCCCTAAGCCTCTTTTTTGAATCAGAAAAATCCTGGCTTTCCCAGTGGAAATGCTCCCTTAGAGTATGTAAGGTTTCCCCAAAAGAAAAATCCTCAGGAGGGGAAGCAGAGGGAATGGAGTCCTCTGCATCAGAATCTTCATAAGTGGATAAGGGCAAATCCAGATAACTAGAAAAAAAACAGAATCCTGGTCAGAAGATTCATAATCAACTTCAGTCCTAGGCCTCTTAGAAGGGGGGGGGGGTTGGCTACCCCCTGATTAGAGTTATTAGATCTTCAGCCATTCTTATCATTTGTTTTTTAGGCATAGAGGCCTGAGTATGTGGCCTGGCGTCGTTTTTTTAGGCATGGTTCGAGATTTAGGCCTAAGTAAAGAAGGAGGTGTCGGTTTAATATGCAAGTCCGTAGGCTTGAATACACCCTCAGAAGCTGGTGCCTGCACAGCGGCTCCGGACCCATCCAAGGTAGAGACTTCCCCGGGTTCCACAGTTTAAGCATCTTGCGGCAGACCGAGAATGGGTCTCAGTAGAGGCCTGCGAATCAAATGTAGCAGGTATCAGGGGCTGTGAAAGCACCTCATTGAGTACCAGCGAACTGGCGACTGGCTTAGGAGAAGCGTCGTCAGCAGTTTTGGACCTCGGCGGCACGTCTCTGTCTTTATCTTTGCGTTTTTCGGAATCCTGGTAGTCGGATGGCTAACCAACAACATTTCTGGATAATTAAACAGAGAACTGAAATATTCAGAGGCGAAAATATACAGATGACGGATAGTGCTCTGATTAAATAAGGCACAAAACTGACAGCAAGGTACATCGTGGTCAGGGCCTAGGCAAGAAATACAGTACGAACGAAAATCTTTATTAGGCATTTGCTTTCCACAAATAATGCAATTATTAACTTTTACTCACATCGGTAAGGAGAAATAAAAAGTTTCCCCAACGGGGTACTTAGCTTTAGTTGAAGACTTCCTTTCTGAAACTCAAAAACAAAAATTTCAGGAGTCGGCCGATCGGCACTTGCAAACTGCTTCGGGCATCGCTCGGCAAGAAAGACTGATGTAATGGCGTCGGCTGCATGTTTTACACCCCTGACGACCTGACGTCATGGAAGAAGGGACAGCAACCGACGCAGGGTCCAAGACTTTGTTTATCAGGC
This sequence comes from Protopterus annectens, assembly GCF_019279795.1. Taxonomy (NCBI): domain Eukaryota; kingdom Metazoa; phylum Chordata; order Ceratodontiformes; family Protopteridae; genus Protopterus; species Protopterus annectens. The sequence continues at coordinate 15,324,806 of NC_056725.1, read as the reverse complement.
CGACTGAGGGCTACCTGCAAGCAGATAACCCAAATGTAATGACTGTAACAGTGAAACACGAAGAACATCT
>NC_056725.1:15244736-15319736 GCF_019279795.1 Protopterus annectens | reverse complement strand
GCATCATGAAGTCTGAGGTCAGCGACAATTTGGGCCTGTCCTTTGAGGTTACACATGTAACTACACTGTGCATTGTGGTTCTGCTGTGTGTGGGTGGCTTATTTTGTCACTTACCATGTCTACACAACATCAGAGCAACACTATGTGCTTCTTTTAGCTGAGGAGGTTGTGTGCTCACCCCAACTGTCACACAGCAGTGTCCACCTGTTAATTCACAACCTGCTAATGGCAGCTGTCCACCAGTCAGGTTTGCTGAGCCATGATGAGCCTCCTGTCCCTTACAGCTGAGGGCATCCAGTTCTAATGCTGTGACATAATCCATGGGTATGCAGCTCTGCATACCTGCCTGTCCCATCTATAAAGGCAGGTGCAGTCACGTTATGTCAACCATCCTACAGGAAGTAATAAATGGCTTTCTTGACATATATGTCTGTAATGTCTTCAAGGGGGAGTACGTGCTGGTAGTTCTAAGGAGAATTATCTGTGGTCAGATCATACCAGGGAGGACCTCACATTGGGGGGGCTGTAGTGGTCACCCATACTGCTAAACACATGATGCAATACGTTGGTTCCCTGTGTGGGGTTGTCACTGCACTGCTCCAGGACATTGTAGGTAAGGACCTGGACTAACCTTTGGGCAAGTGAGCCGCAGCACGACTAAGCAACACAGTGTCAACATATTACACTTCCCTAACATGTTTGTCTGTGCTCTGTACAGGCACCTTGTAGGACTCTCTTATTGCAACATGCTGGAAGTAAATGCAATACTTATCTGCACAGATGACAACTAGCATGTAGTGCCAAGCAGTGTCCCCAGATCTCTAAGTCATGTCACCTGAAATGCCATGACAGGAGTTAGCATGGATATGGGCACTGATGCTGTCGTGCACCTAGTGACACTGGACCAAATGCTATTAGGTTTTCTCAAGGCTAGATCATGCCTACCGACTGTAACCTCTGGAGCCCACAGACTGTTACACTATGCAATGAATGTCGGACATAAGTCTCACTCCACAAACCATGGCCTGACAAGGTATGGCAATATTAGGCCAGCAGGCCAAGCTGGAAACTGTGTACGTCATGTACAAAGTGTTATGTCAGCTGGTGGATAGGCAAGTATCTGACAGTTATACTCTGGGAACATAGCACTAGCAGACCTACACTGCAATGACGCCAGTCACCAGTGGAGTTAACCATCCTCCATTATTGGTGCACCCCTTCCACCTATTCCCTCTCTGCAGTCACAACCACTGTCAGAGACCTCTGACTGAGTACTTTAGCAGATAACTGCATATTAGGAGCGGTCACAAAATCCCATACCCACACAGAACCAACAGTTATCCATGACAGCCTAAGACACAGTCAGTTGTTGTCTGAGGCACTGACAAAGACTAAATTGCACAGGTTCATAGGTAGGTACTAGGCTATCGGCCCTGAGGCCTATATAAGCCTAGCCAAATGGTACCCTGGCTTTTGCCATCCAAGAAAATTATTTTCCTGTGCCCCTGTCAAGCAGAGCCACATCCAATCATCAAGATTTTTCTTTAAGAGTGCTAATGAGGAGCTTTGTTTGATATAGACAGGTAGTTTGTTCCAGAGTATGGGAAGTCTCTGGGACAGGAATTTATCCCTCCATGTTCTGTTTATTGTGGTGACAAGGATTAGGTCCCTAGAGCATGTAGCTGGGAGGGATTTGGATTTCTTTAAGTAGAGAATGTCCAACAGCTCTGGGGTTGACATAGCTTTGTATGTTAGGCAGAGATCATCTCTTGAGTAGGCGATATGCGACAAAGTAAAGCTGGAGTTTTTTGAGACAGTCTGCGTACGGCATCTGTTTGAGGCCGGTAATCCTCTTTGTGAGGTATTTCTGCGGTCTTTCCAGTTGTTGTAGGTGTCTTGTGAGGTACATATCAAAAGGGGCACTGTACTCTATAATGGGTCTAATGAGTGATGAGTAGAGGGGAACAATGACCTCTTTTTTCCTGGATGAGAAACCTTTTGTGATGAGGTGTGCCACGTAGAAGGATTTCCTGACTACTGTGGCGATGTGATTATCAAAGGAAAGACTACTGTCCACCTGTGTCCCAAGGTCTCATCACACTTTTGGTGTTAAGTAGACTACCGCCTATGTGGTAGTTCATGGGTACAGAGTTTTTACGAAAAGAAATGACAATGCACTTTTTGGCATTGAGCTTGAAGCCATGGCTTTGACACCAGGCATCTGTCTCAATGAGGCCCTATGTAGGATGTCCACATAGTTAGGAGTTTTGATTATGGCTCATAATTTGCAGTCATCTGTGAACTTTTGTTAGCTAAACACCTTCTGTGTTAGCCTGTACTTCAGAGAAGTAGATACCAAACAGGAGAGGACCCAGGACTGAACCCTGTAGTACTCCACTTGTCTGAAGTTGGATTTAGTCTGCTACTTTCACAGTGTGGGTTCTGTCAGTGAGCCAGTTGGCAACCCATCTTATGACATAGGGATTTATGCCTCGTTTAGTGAGTTTACCTATTATTCCAGAGTGGGGGAAGGTGTCAAAAGCCTTGGCGAGATCTAGATAGGCTGTGTGAACCACCTTACCTTCATCTTCGGCTTTGGTGACCGCTTCAAAGACGTCTATCAGGTTTTAGGAGACATTATCTGCCTTTTACAAACCTGAACTGGGCAGGATCCAGTGTTTGGAGATTACTAATGTCATTGTTTATAAGTTAACTAAATAAAAAAAAAAATAGAAAAACAAACAAAGCAAACCTTGAAGCCAGAAAAAATGCCGTACTTATGAAACTAAAATTTATTGTTGGCACTTTCGTCACCTTTCATTAAAGGAACTTCTTCAGACATTTGTAATAGCTCGATTTCCAATTTAAATAGTCCCAAGTTGATGACTTCATCGACCTCCCATTATCCAAATTCGGCAAGTACATAAGTAAATACATTCAGATTTCTGTGTATAAAAACTTTTTAAAACACAAACAAATTCTTCACTGATATTAATTACAACAAAAAAAATGTCAAATATTAAATACCCCCCATAGAAATGTTTTTTACCTGGTTAATGCTCTAAGTTTTAAACTACATTTCAGTGAACAAAAATCATTCAACCCAGGGTAGGAAAAGGTGTTCACTCTCGGTTGCCATAGCAACTCCCTCTCCTAGAGTCTAAAAGCCCAAGGCCCCCTCCTGGGATTCAGATCTATTTTCTTAATAACCATAAAAAGGGAAGTGTGGTTAGTATGTTCCAAAATATGCTTGGACAAAGCATTGTTGTTGTCCTGTCTACTAATACTGTACTGGTGATCATATATCCTTTGTCTAAATTGTTCAAATTGTAAATTGTTTGTTTATAAGTTCCATGATGATACGCTCCATAGCCTTGCAGACCAGGCTTGTCAGGCTAATGGGGCAGTAGTTCCCGGGCTCTGTGGTGGCTCCCCTTTGTGGAGTGGGATAACCGTTGCTGTGCGCCATTCAGTGGGCACAAAGCCTGAGGTGAGGCTATGATTGAACATGGTACTTAGGTGGGGGGGCCAGTTTGTTCTGTAGTTTGTGTAGAACACAGCCTGGGATGTTGTCAGGTCCCATGGATGCTGTGTTCTTGGCTTTGGAGTGTGTTTTTTTACCTGTGCAGCCGTGATTACAGGAACTTTGCATTCTTCTGGTATAGAGATGGGTCCTTCAGGGGGTGAGAGAGGGGTAGAGTTAGCAATGAACCTATCTGCCAGGATGTTGGCAATATCAGTTGGTTCTGTATATTTAGTGCCATTGTGCTGTAACTCAGAGCAGATCTGAGTGTTGCCATTGAGATTCTTGACACAGCTATAGAATGCTTTGTGGTGGTCTTTAGAATCAGTGGTGATTTTGTTTTCGTAAATAGCTTTGCAGGATTTTATAAGGGATCTCAGCTTCTTACTGAGGCTGACCACGGAGTTCCTCCAATCATGGGATTTTAATCTTTTTAGCAACAGTTTCTTTCTTCTGTTGTAGAGTTTGTTTATGTCAGGGGACCACCACATTGGCTTCCTTTTTTTGGAGGATAGCATACTGGCTCGGTTAGGGATTGCACAATCCATGCACTCGTGTAAGTGCTTATAAAGTGCATGTGTATAGGATTCGGCAGTCGTACCTCTATTGTCCGTCAGCATGGGTGTCGTGAAGTTTGCCACTTCTGTCTTAAGCATGAAGTTAGCTTTGGAGAAATTTTTTACGGTGGTTTTCCTAATGGGGGGTGGGGGTGGGATGTGGATGTCTAGGGTGATTAGCTTATGGTCGGATCTCGCCAACGAGGAATTGACCTCTGGTGTGGAACACAGGTTGCCCATGTTGGTAATGACCAGGTCTAGGATATTGTTGCCCCTGGTGGGGATGTGGATAAGTTGGTCCAAGGCGGTGGAATTTATGAATTCCAGAAAACGTTTAGCACAAGAGTTGGTACACAAGTAGTTTCCCAGTTAATGGTGGGGTAGTTGAAATCGCCCATTATTAGGGTGTTAGCTTGTACCATAATATTTTCTAGTGTATCAAGAAATGAGAAGTGGGAATCCTGGATCATGGTGGGGGGGTCTGTAGAAAGCTACAATTTGGACTGCGGTCTTGCCCAGAGTTAGGTGCACTTGGATAATCTCGGATGCATTATGCTGAGCAACTAGCCTGGAGATGTGGATATCCTTAATGAATATGGACACGCCTCCGCCTTTAGTGTTTGGGTCCAGGTTAGGTGGCCGAAAGGTGTGGTATGAATTATAGCCTGGTAATGCAGGCGTCCTCTCTGGAGCCTTGAACCAGGTCTCTGCCACTGCACAGACGTCGATGGTCTCCATTTTAAGGAGTGCCTCATTTTGAGGTTTAGACTTCTAGCATTAAGTAGCATTACCCTAAGATTTTGCTTGCTTGTACCTGTTTACAGTGGTGAATTTGTCATATGAACCTTGCCTATAAAAGGCACTATAGGGGTGGCAAGAGCCATAGCCAGTATCCGGAATCCCAAGGGCAATAGGTGCAGGCCATCTCTGGCAAAGCATTGTGGTTTGTCGATCATGTCATCCCAGGCAGACAGATACTGGATCCCCTTAGAATGACACCAGAAGCTTAGCCAATTGTTGAAGTCAATCATTCTGTCCTTGTACTGTGGTATCATTCTGAGTGATGCCAACAATTGCACAATACTATCCTGCGGGAAATGATCCACCCCTCCAAAATAAAGTAGAGTCTGCAAACCGCACATAGTTGAGCCATTACACATGGAGTTATGGACACAAAGTAATGTATCCTTTGACTTTCCCTGTTCAGAAAGATGTGGGTATGGATTCACTGTTGTACAACCGATACCAACAGGTTTGGGATTTAAATCCCAGACTGTCACTGCTATACTGAACGTGGCAGTCATCACACCTATCATTGTGTGCAATAGCACCCTTGCCATGCCACCACACAGGCACATCGTATAACTGCAGCAGCCACACAGGTTCTATGGTGCTCCAATACACAGTGTGATAACACGTCCTATGGAGTCCATGTCACAACTGTACATGTGTAGTCCATCTCCTAAATGCTTTGGAAGGGATGCATATGGCTCCATATAGGGAAGTGTCAGATCCCACCGTGTACCTCCCATGGATTTATGACAGAACTAACACATGCCTCACCTGTTCTACACACCCTCGTCATCATTGTGCTATACACAGTTCATGCTGGAGAGACAGGCATGCAACACTGACAGTACATTCTACATGAAACAGGCCCCCCATGCATGTGAAGCACACCTGCTGTGACACACATCAAGTGCAGGTTACACAATGGGATGCAGAATATGACAATCATAACTGGTGTTGGGCAACTGTCTGTACTGGACACAGGATATTTGTAAGATGGGTCATCATCACCATAACTTTTAGTTCCCAAATATCTGGTGACACTTACCAAGGGTTGCAGACCTTTTCACAGGTTAGGGATGCATGACTACGCTGAATGCTGCCATTGTCCCTTATTAGCCTATTATACACATACGAACCTACACGACCATGCACTTATACCGCTGTACCTTGCGGCAGACATATTTCTGCTGTGCTGACATGCCATCCCATGCTGCTTTATTGCCTCTGTTTATCCATTGGTTATCCCAACAGATTCCTGAAACAGAAACAAACCGGTCCGGGACACAGCTGCCACTGTGTGACTAAACAGCAATTACAACATTATATAAAATAAGGTACACAAAAGTATGCAGTGTACTCGTGACAAATGCCAGCAGACAGTATCTGTCGATAACCACTCTAAGTGGCATGTCAAAACAACACTGCATTACACAAGTACGTTAGCTAATATAGTGACCCTGTGCATCAGACACACAGCATCATTTCCCTGCATCGATGGCGAGGATGACAAGGATGTGGCACAGGTATCTTCACTTGCACAGGGTGTTGTGTGGAGGTGCAGGAGGCCTAGGCTGACCCAAACAGTTGACAGCATGCATGTGAGTCAGGAAGGGAAGCAGGTAAGATGGACCACGGAAAGGTGTCGTGTGTGTCTGTAGGTGACCTACATTTGACAGTGGAGTGAGAGCGTATGCATGTACACAGTCAAGCTCAGTGCTAGCCCTACACGTGTGTATGTTGGGACAGCTTTGGACTGTACAAAGCAGAGTTGAGAGTTCACAGTCTCCAGGCCTGAACACAGGAACTGGCTCTGCCAGAACTTGTACTGGCACCTCCATGCCCAAGGTCAGAAGTGGTGCTAGTACCTGACGGTGACTGCTGTTTGCTCAGACCGTGAGCCCATGGCCTGCCAGGTTGTGGTATGGACAGCACACTCCCCTCTGTAGTGCTGGATGTACTGCCACTATGGAAGCGTGACTGTGCACGGCTACGTGGACTCAGCAGATGGGGTTGCTGACCTACATCCACGAGTCCAATGCTCAACTCCAACCACACATTGTCAACCCACCTTCTGTCCACTGCATCAGTGAACCGATCCAGGATGTCCCCAATGCGGTGGAGTCAGTCACAGATGTCAGACTGTGCTGCATCCATATCCCAAAGGATACATCTTGTGTTCCATTCAGAATGTGCCTTTGCCTCCATGATGGCCCAAAACATGTGTGGAGTGACCCGTGATGCGACACCTGCAACAGGTGGTGGATGGACAGCAGAGTCGCTACAAGCACTCCTGTCAATTTGCCTGTGTGAGACCTTGCCAGCTCTCTGGCTATGGCCAGTGTCTACACTCACTGGAGCCATAGTTGCCACATTTTCCTGCTTAATGTCCCCACCCTCTGACTGTCAAGTATCTGTAACCTCCAGGGAATAGGTATGTGTGAGCATACTGACTGTGTGCGGTGACAATGACGGCAGAAGAGGGATGTCAACCTCTGGGACAGATTCATCCCCCAAAACCCACCTGTGCCTCACTGTGGCCGCCATCATTAACGGAGTCTGAGAAGACACTGACATCAGGTTGTGTATGTGACAGACACCATGCTGTGATATATGTAAGGCTCTACACACTGTCGTCACTATGACAGACCTGTTGAAAACCCAACCTCATATAGTAGGACAAACAACATCTCATTACATTGTAATCTCATCAGCAACAGTGAGGTACACTGTTGACATTTGTGTAGACTCTGCACAGTTGACACATATGACACTCTGTAGTGTCCTGACAATACCATAACATCTATTACTGTGGTCACACCTACAAGGCATAGGTATGGCTCTAACATGTGTACAGTCCAGTCAGAAAATGTGTGTATAGTTGGCAATCATGCTGACCTACATCTATAACAAAACAGTGTCATGCTTACCAGGAGCAGGACCATAGGCTTGGTCAATACCGGACGGACCTGTGAAAAGTTGAGGGAGATGTAATGTCAGTGCCACCGTATGTTGCAGCACAACAAGGTAATATATCCATATCTCATATTTACAGCAGATACTGTGTTAATTGTTGTACTGCTCACATTCTGAGTATGACAGTAAAACTGAGGTTAAGCATCCCCCAAAGAACAAGGACCTGACAGCCATGTAAAAGTATGTATACCCTGACATACTGAATGCTACAGTATTACAATGCTGATCATACTAAGCTTACCTGCACCCCCAATGCTGTGGAAGCTGTGGCACCCACATCCACAATGTATGGTGTGATGCAGCCTGGGAGCTGTTATGTGTGCCTAGGTTTGCCACAAATTCCTCAGTGGCCTACAGTGGTTGTTCCACTGAAGACCTTCCACCAGTGATGCCACAATCCCTGCCTACATCTGCTGCTCTACTTCATGGAGCACTGATCATATCCATTGCGTGGTGTCAAATCTGCTCATATGTCCTGCCCTGATGACCCATGACATTCACGTTAATGACAAGGTCAGCCCACAATGCAGCCCGTTGTTCCCTGTTTTGCCACCCTCTGGACAGTAGGATGTAATGATTTTGCCACAGTCCTTCCAGAATAATTTCATTCTTTGCATCCAAGAAAGGTGCACGGCATTCAGGGTACATGATTCCTGAAAGACAACAAAATGGGAACACATTACAGAATCACATACATGGAAGTACACTATGTAGAGATGCAGCAAGGACAAATTGGCTGGCACTACCCACTGCTTGCTCACATATCATACTCCATCCACAGTGTTCAAACATACTAAGTGTGTGGATATAACTGAGATAGTAGCAATAGTCAGCTATTCCCGTGTGCGCCGTGACAGACACTGCTGCATGATCATACACCCAACACTGCAGTCTACTGTAGTGTGTCCCCTAGGGGCAACTCCTTGATATGTCAAAAGAACAGTGCCAAAGAAATAACAGTATATACAATATATACAAGGCCTTCATGTACATTAGGAGCCCTTTCTGATATGTTATGTTGCATATCACTGGGGTGAAGAAACTACTTCATCTCAGAGGGTAGATCTGTAGCAACAACTTTTACATAGAGATAGGTGTGCTACAGGATGCAGTTGCTGCTGCAGGTTAATAGGCATTGGCAGAGAGTGTAAACACTTTGGAGAACAACAAGCTGTAGGAGTAACTGTGGGAGCTGTGTCAGCCTTGCTGTAGAGGCAGACCCAGAGTGAGGCTACCCTTTCCAGTCCAATTAAGGCATGTGTTTAAGGTAAGTATGATAGGCAACAGTATCACTAAGAGTACTAGGCCACATGTTTGTTGTGTCCTTGAGCAACATGGGGGATTAATATAACAATATGTCCACTATTTGGGTGACTGTTAGGCCATGTGTTACAGTCTGGTAGTAACTGGAGCGTGTATGACAGCAGTCCATGTTACAAGCAGGTACTTCAAATGTGTATGTTACATGTTCAGCTGTGCTAATCGGCAGTGTGGGTTTGAAAGGACTGTGTGGTGCACTGTGATATTAGTGGCGCTCATTTGCAGTGCCTGACTTTAATTTTTCTGTGAATGCATACTAATGCACAACGTGATACCATACACATACTTTTGCTATAGTTACATATGAAGTGTGTTTCTGTCTGCAGGCCTGTGATTTCAATCAGTGAACTGCAGACATTTAATTTGATATACATTGTGTGGACAAAGAGCGCATGACTCATTATTTCCTGGCCTCACAATACAATAATTCCAGTGCTACAAACCACTGGATTTGAACCCAGGATTGTGTGTGGCAAAATGTACCGTTTGCAAGGAATTTCACAGACTGAGCTACTGCTACAGTAGGTGTATTTGCAAGCTATATGTATACACATACAGGCTGTGACAAATATTTTCTACATCCATCAGTTTGTGCATGGCTTTATATGGATGTATTTCTACACCACGGTCCCAGCTGAACATGGATTTTGCCATTAATGCCTTAGCAGGTATCCTTCTACATTGTTGCTGATACAACGGCACATTTACCTGCTATCACAGGCCTCACTTACACTCATTATGTATTTGGCTTTCTAGTTGTGTAGTATTGCACCAGAGTCCAAGGTACACTTCCATTACTTTTAATCAAGTGTGAGCGGTGCAACACGCAGCTCAACTAAAACATGCTTAATGACTGTAACTAGCAATTATTATGCTTTGTTTAAACTACCTGTTTTAATTAAGAGTTGTGTGGCATGGCAGGTTAATGGAGTGGACTCTGCAGGTATGATAGTCTTGAGTTCGAAATATGGGACAGGTGTTTATTTTGCAAGTGTGTATTACAACTTTAAAGACACATACAGTCAATATAGCTCTATTTAGCAGAGATTAGCGAAGCTGCGCAAAGCAGCACGTCACATAACGCTGCACAAAAACAATACAAAGAAAAGAAAAATGGGGAGATAGGACCATGGTGAAATGGGGTGCAAGCAGGGGGTTAAACAGCGAAAGGCAGGTAGGGATGTGCAGGAAGGGTGTAGGAAAGAACCATAGCTATCCATTTCCTGTACAGCAGCAACTGAGCACTTTGACAGAATCTATACATGACTTTGAACTCTCACACCCCACCCCCGAGAGAGGGGTGAGGACAACATAACTGTTTTGTCAAGCCAATTGCACCAAGTGTGTGAAATGGACAGCTATGTATGGGATGGGTTTTTTTGTTTTTGGGGTCAGGTGCCCATTTTTTTTTAAGGTGGGAATGGAATGATAGGGAAGGGACATAGGTACATGTGGGGGTGGTAAGTCGGGTAGGTGAGGATGCATTTGCAGACATACAAGACAAATAAGGTAGCATACAGAGGGCAACGTGTGACATGATGGGAGTGAACACCTTGGAAACGGAGGGTGTTGTGGAATCTAAGTCCCATGTGTACATCCACAAGACAGAAGCGTGACTCACATTCCCATCCATGGGACTGTCTGCATTGCTCCATCACTGCCCCAGGGTGGCAGTGGTGGAGGCTGGGCATTGGGGTGATGCTGCCATACCAGGTTGGCCAGCATGTCCTCAATCCGGCCCAGGTGGTGGTCAAACCCACGGTATTATCCTGTGCACCACAATCGGCAGCTCAGCCTGGGTGATGACTCCCCCTCCACCAACCTCTCCCGGGGGGGGGGTGCAGCCTTGTCCCGTGGGCCAGTACTACCAGACACTGCATGTAGTGCAGGAGCAGCAGAGGGGGCACAATTGGTCTGGGTCCTAGATGTGCTGGGACCTGGTACCACGGCCAGATGAGCCAGAACTGGCCTACCTTGACATACTGTGGTAAATAAGGTATAGCAATAAATTAAGGTATACCAATAAATTAAGGTTAGTAATAACCAAATTACTGTTAGTATTAACAGAGTCGAAAGTATTGTGCAAAATCTTATCGTAACTTTAGATTGTCCTTCTTTTCTATATGCGGCTGTATCCATAACATATGGGAGTCTGCCTCTGGTCGACCCGCGTACATCCGGCCATTCTAAAAAAGATGGACGCTATCGCTAGGGTGCATGTAACATCCCGCATCTCACTCTGTGGATGTCTAGTACAAAACAGACATCAGCATGCACCTACCTCACAAGTGAATGCCACCGGAATCATCGACTACAGAGGGGGTACTCCAGCAGACAGGCAAGTGTCAAGGGGAAGGCAGGGAGGGAACCCATACAGCAGCTACAGAAGAGAAGGACATCTAAATTTAAGGTAAGATTTTACACAAAAATGCTATGTCCCTCTATTCATATGCTGCTGTATCCATAACACAAGGGAGAGTGCAAAAGCTCCTGTACTAAGATTTGGGTGGAGGACCAGAAGCATTTTCCACAAACCCACAAAGGATGGCTCTGGCAAAACCTGCTCAGGCTCTAGAAATGATATCCACAAAAAGAAAAAGAAAGGAAGCGTGTAAACAAAGTCCACTACACAGTAAAGAAAAATTCAATAAAAAAGCGCACTGTGAAAGTCAGACAGCATAAAAGCAATTTTATTCTCCACAAAGCTTTCAGGTAGTAACGCCTTCCCCAGTGTGATAAAGCAACTAAAAGTAGCAAATCCATTTAAATAGCCAAAATCAGACACAGCCAATTAATCAATTAAGATATTAAAAATCACAAAGGAACTTGCATAAAAAACAGCATACTAAAACAAGTAACAATACTAATTATGCAAAACAGGCAAAGAGCAATACTATAACTGTATTTGCTTTCTTTTTAATATTGGCTTAATACTCACAGCTGCATTAAGGCCCAGTGATTCATCTGCACTAAGACGTAAAATCCACTCATACTCTGCTATATCTAATCTATTATTAATATCACCTCCTCTTTTATTAGGGTACATCACTTGGGTACCCTAAATCAAAATATATGGTCTATACCTTCATCTAACTGATGTTTATAAAGAGCGTTTGTGGGACTTTTCGTCTAATATCCGATAAATGTTCTGTTACCCTATCGTTTCACCTTCTGCTACATTTACCTGTACAGAATGACGTACACATCTCACAAGTAGCTAGACAGACATCATTCTGTGTGCTACAGGTTGCAAAACAAATTATTTTAAATTCTCTGTGTGTAACTGGATGTATAAATGCGTGTCACTACGTATGAATCTACAATTAACACAATTAAAACAGGGAAAAGTCCCTTTTCTAGCTACTTTTATAAGGACTTTAAACTCTTTCATTTCCTTATAACATAACTGCTGTCTTAAGTTCTTCCCCTTTCTATAGGTAAACATAGGTTTATCACACAAAATCCTGTGTAATTCTGGGTGTGCCATGAGAACAGGCCAGTTATTTTTTTATAATATTTTGGACCTCATCTGTCCTAACATTATAAGTAGTTACTTAAATTTTGTTCTACACAATCCTTATGTCCAAAATAAGGTCTAGCCAGAACATTGCATTGGCTGTCTACATAAAACTTAGTAAAATTCAACATAGATTCACTGTAAAGTACAGTTGTGTACACCTACCATAAATGTAGATGTTCGAGTATCTTCACTGTTGCAGTCATGACTGTAGGGTTCTCCCCTGCCGGCAGTCAGCCCTCGGTCGGCCAGAATCCCAAAGTCTGGGTCCGGCGTCGGCTGTTCAACCATGCTCCCTGACGTCAGAGCGCCAGGAGTACAAAGCTGACAGCCAACGCCATCTTCTCCAGTTTTTCTTGCCCCAGATGTCAGGAGTCCCAAAATGAAAAAGGTCCCATAACCTTTGCAAATACACCTCAGAAGAAAGGTGAAAAAAGGAAATACACAAAAGTAAAAACAAGAGGGGACAAGAGGGAGGGAAACCCAGACTGCAACAGTGAAGACACTCGAACATCTACATTTATGGTAGGTGTACACAACTGTACTATATTCATCGTGTTTCACTGTTGCAGTCATGACTGTAGGGTAGAATCCCAAAGCTGAAAGAAAGGGAGATGGTCATATAGAAGAAGGGGTGGCTAAAAGGCCCTGCAAGACTGCAGAGGCAAAGCCTGCCCTAGACTTAGAGTAGAGAGGTAGATTGTAGTGCTTAGAAAAAGTATGCACTGAACTCCAAGTTGCAGCTTCCAAAATGTCTTTGGTAGGAACTCCCCTGAGGAAGGCCGAAGAAGTGGCAGCAGCTCTGGTGGAATGATTCCGTATACTCCCTGGGATTTGCTTTCCATGGTGTGAATAACAAAATCTGATTCCATGAGCAATCCATTTAGAAATGGTCTGTTTTGAAATGGCTTTACCTTGGGAACTTGAAGCATAAGAAACAAACAATTGTTCTGATTTTCTGATGTCCTTGGTTCTATCCAGGTAAAAACGTAGTTGTCTGTGTACATCCAAGGAATGTAAGATCCTTTCCCCTTTATTTTGAGGAGTGGGGAAAAAGGTTAACAAGTGGATAGTTTGATTTAAAGCCACTTTGGAAACCACCTTAGGCATGAAGGTAGGATTAGTCCTCAAAGATACCCTGTCTTGATGAAAAATAATATAAGGTTCCACAGCCATAAGAGCTTGTAACTCTGAAACTCTCCTGGCAGAGGTTAGGGCTAACAGGATAGCTGTCTTCCAAGATAAAAACTTGATGTCAGAAGAGGCAGCAGGCTCAAAAGGAGGCAAGGTTAGTTTTTCCAAAACATAGTTGAGATCCCAAGCAGGAATGGGAGGAGATCTAGGAGGTCTTAAGTTCTTAGCTCCTCTGAGAAACTCATGAGCTGGTGGGAAAAGATGGGAGGGTCTGTATTATAATGAGCAGAAATAGCAGAGGCATGTATCTTAATGGAAGAGAAAGAGAGACCCTTATGTAAGAGATCTGTTAAGTAAAGTAAAATTAAAGAAATGTTAGGAAGAAGAGGATCAGAATCCTGAGCCTGCATCCAGAAACAATTTTCCTGCATAAGATTTTCTAGTGCTAGGACATCTGGCTTCTAAAATGACATCCATAACCTGCTTGGGTAGGAAAGAAGAAATCAAAGGCCCTGGATTAACCAGGCCGCCAGGCTGAGAGTTCTGACATGAGAGTGTAGAACCTGACCCTGATGTTGGGACAGAAGGTTCGGAGACTGTGGTAAAACCCAAGGGGGCTCCAGGCATAGGTTTTTTAGAGTTGGATACCAAAACTGCCGAGGCCAATTTGGAGCCAGCAAGATTATCATCTTGGGTTAGTCCTGTTTTATCTTCAATAAAACCCGTGGAAGAAGAGGAGGAGGCGGAAAGGCATATCCCGAGAGGTTTCTCCAACTGAATGACAGGGCATCCACTTTCCAAGCTTCTCTGTGGAAAGTCCTGGTACAAAAATTCTGTAGTTGATGATTAAGATGGGATGCAAAGAGGTCTATATGAGGACATCCCCAGACTGCTGTTATCATCCTGAATATTTTGGTGTCCAGCATCCACTCGTGTGGATCCGGAAGGTTTCTGCTCAGACTGTCTGCCAGGAAGTTTTGTTTCCCTGGTAGAAACTGAGCTTGAAGATCCAGATTGCAAGCTAGAGCTGTGTTCCATAGATCTATGGCTAGTCTGCAAAGGGGGTAGGAATGAGATCCCCCTTGCTTGTTTATGTACCACAACTGTGGTGTTGTCTGTCCGTATTAGTAGTTGCCCTGGTTGTAAAAGATTCCTGAAGGCCAATAGAGCTTTCTGAATGGCTAACATTTCCTTTAAATTGATATGCAGGTGCTTCTGATCCTTTGTCCAAAGGCCCTGCAGACAGTTGCCCTGAAAATGGGCTCCCCAAGCATAATCCGAGGTGTCTGTGGTTAGAATCTGAGTGGCAGGAGGCAGACGGAAGGGTTTCCCTTTGTTTAGAGCACATGCCCTGGACCACCAAAGAAATTCCTTTTGAAGGCAAGGAAGGACGGAGATCAGTATTTCTAAACTGTGGCAATGCTGAGACCATACACTTTTTAGGTACCACTGTATTTTCCTCATGTGTAGTCTTGCATATGGTACGAGAAGGATGCAGGAGGCCATGTAACCCAAAGCCTGCAGGAATTTCCTTGCAGATAGATGAGTTAAAGTTGCCAAGGTTCTGAAAGTTGAAGCCAGCTGTAATTGTTTTTCGGATGTCAGAAATGCCATCTGGGTTGTGGTGTTTAGAAGAGCACCCAGAAAAGTTATCTGTTGTGATGGTGTCAAATTTGACTTTTTTATGTTTACAGAGAATCCCAGGAACTTGAGGAGGTTCTGTACAAATTCTAGATGCTGGAGTAAGACATCCTTGCTGTCTGCCTGAATTAGACAATCGTCCAGATAAGGGTAAATTTGAATTCCCTTGAGCCTGCAGTAAGCTATTACTGGAGCCAGGCATTTGGTAAAGACCCTGGGTGCAGTAGACAATCCAAAGGGCAGCGTAGAGAATTGAAAGTGCCTCGATCCGGCCTTGAACCGGAGGTATTTTCTGTGATCCTGCCTGATGGGAATGTGTAAATATGCCTCCTTTAAATCCAAAGTTACCATCCATGCATCTTTGGACAGCATTGGAAGTAGCTGCTGTAGAGTAAGCATCTTGAATTTTGGAATCTCTAGAAAGGTGTTCAAGACCGACAGATCCAGAATGGGTCTCCATGAGTTTTGCTTCCTGGGGACTAGAAAGAGCCTTGAGTAAAAACCTTTTCCCATCTCTGAAAGTGGAACCAGTTCTATGGCATTCATAGCCAAAAGAGCTTCCACCTGGTTTAAGGCCTCCGTCCATTGATGTTTTGAAAGGTCTGGCCATCCACTTGGCCTTGGCAAGGTATGAAAATGGAATTTGTAACCTCTTAAAACCACATCCAAAACCCACTTGTCTTGGGTTATTTGAGTCCAATTTTGATAAAAAAGAGAGAGTTTTCCTCCGAGAGGGGCTTCCAGGCAAGAAGTTCCTATAGCCCAACAAAGGGAGTCATTGAGTTTGTTTCCTTTGAGTTTGTGACCTGTCCTCCTCTCCTCCCCTAGGGGTGGAAGCAGTCCACTGTCTTGGTCTATAAGAAGCTTGTGTTTGAGGCCTTCCTCTGGAGCCTCTATATCTACCCCTCTGAGGCCTGTCTGAAGTGGGAAAGGAACAATTTTTTGAAGGCCAATTCCTGCTAAATCTAGGTGGCTGTACTTGTAAGAAATCTTTAACTGTTTGCATGGATTTCGCCTTATCCTCCATCTTTGTAATGACCTCTTCAGCTTTAGATCCAAACAAAACATTATGCTGAACAGGAGCATCCAATAATTTAGCCTTTACTTGTTCAGGCAAATTTTGTTCCTTTAGCCATGCATGCCTTCCAATGACTGTGCCAGAGGCCGCAGCCCTACAAGAAGCCTCCAAGGCATCAAATCCACAATGTAAACCATGCTTCCCAACTTGCTCAGTGGCATGCAATAAAGTCATGTAATTCCTTATCTGCACAGGCAGAAATGGAAGTAAGCTTTTGTTTTAAAACAGACAAGAGAAATTACTGGTATTTTAGCATATGAAACTGACAGTTTAAAGCCCTAATGGACAAAGTAGCAGAAGTGTACACCTTTTTGCCCCATCTTTCTAAGGATCGAGAATCCTTTTCAGTAGGAATGGGATTTTTGGCAGAAGCGGCCTTAACTCCCTTAGGACCCTGAGAAATGGTTTCAGGGTCAGCAGAAGGGTTCTTGTATAAAAACTGGTGGGAATCAGGAACCCTGTAATATCTATCAGGCTTAACAGGAGCAGGAGGAAGAGAGTCAGGGGTTAAGTTAGCCTCTGAAAAGGCATCATCCACAATATCCAAAACAAGAGGAATAGCCAGGGGTCTATGTTGGGGAAGAAGAAGAAAATCCCTCAGTCTTTTCTTAGATTCCGAATACTCCTGTCCTTCCCAGTGGAAATGTTCCCTCATTTCATGCAAAGTTTCCCCAAAAGAGAAATCCTCAGGGGGAGAAGCTGAAGGAATGGATTCCTCAGCATCAGAATCCTCATAAGGAGGGAAAGAATATTCCTAATCAGAAGAAGAAACTGAGGAAACAGAAGCCTGATCAGAGGAATCATAATAAACATTCTACTTTTTTTCTTTCTCTTCCCCATATTTTTCGGAGTATTCCACTACAAATCGCACTGTCTTTTTTTATTTCCATATTAGACCTCTGCTTCTTGCTATTCCCTTACGTCTAACTCCTTTACCTTACCCACTATTATCACCTACCCCCCACTCACCACATATACCCACTACTTTTTTACTCTTTAGCTCACCCCTACCTTTATACCTGCTTCTCTCTTCTTGCCTGATTGTTTTCTGCCACTGATCGCCTCACTTGCTCTTTCCCGCTCACTCCGCTCCCCTCCCTACCCCCAATTCCCACCCACCCCCAGGGGCCCTACCTTTATACTTACTTAGACACACCCCCAATTAACTAACAACCTATCTCATTTCCTGTCCAACATCACCTGTAAACACTATACTCCACGTCCTACCACCACACCCTCTCTTCACAATCTTATCTAACTGCCACACCTCACTCTATCACATACCACATAGTCCTAAACTTGCTAACCTCATCTCACTAACAACATGCCTTTAAGCCTTAACTCAATCTTTTCTCTTCTACTCCTTAACATCCTTCTTTATTACTATACTCTTACCTCCTATGAATATCTTATGCTTAGCCAACCTCCTCTGTTAGCCAAACACACTACATCTACACTTCCTCTACCTGAACAAACACATATTAATATCCTGTCAACCTGTCCCTACCTTCCCCCTCTCTACCACAAAGTACACCATTACAGATTCCTAACCTCTAAACGGTTTTATCTGATACCCTGCAAAAACCTAAAAGTATTTCAAGTCCCACAAACACTTTTACTGATACATGGGGACATCCAGCCCAAACCCTGGACCCAATACTCTCCTCAGCCACATCCCTACAAACCAAAATGCTAATAGTTCTGGTTCACCTTTCTCCACTGACTCCCTCTCTATAGCTCACCTAAATATTCGTAGCATCAACAATAACATCACACAACTCCATGCTTTAATTGATTTCTATGCCTTTGATATTCTCTGTCTCACTGAAACTTGGCTTAAACCCAGTACCAAAGACGACAAAATTACTCCCCCAGGCTATAGCACCTTAAGGCAAGATCGTCTTAATAAAAAGGGCGGGGGAGTGGCCCTATTATACAAATCCCAACTACAGGTAGCCTTAATTGACTCCCTGCCCCCCTCCCCAGCTAATGCTGAAATACTCTGTTCCAAACTCCAAGTTAATAAAACCAAGGCTATATATATAATATGCTCCTACATCCCTCCAGGCAATAACCTCAACACACTAGAAAATATCCTAAGCTGGGTCTCCTGTAGCTTTCCTCAGGAAACCATAATCTTAGGAGACTTTAATATTGACTGGAACTCCTGCATATCTCCCAAACCCACCATTCACCTTAATCTCTTTAACTTTCATCAAACCATTAACTCCCCTACTAGAATGCACAAATCAACCCACAAACAAACCATTCTAGATTGGATACTGATTAACAACAATCCCCTCTCTTATAAAACTGGAATACTCCCTGACAATATCAGCGGCCATCTCCTTACCTATATCACTAAACAAAAATACAACAATCCCAAGCAAGCTACCTATCGTACTGTACACAACAAAACAAATTTTAACTAGCATCCTTTCGCAATGAACTCAAAGAATATAACTGGTCAACTCTAAAACACCTCCCAATAGATGAAGCAGTTACCCATTTCAACAATACCTTCCTACAAATGCTCCAACATCATGCCCCATCTCGTTTAATTAGACTAGGCTCCAAGGCAGCCCCATGGCTCTCCAAAAAGACTAAACAAACAATGTGAGCTAGAAATAAATTATGGACAAAATGGAGGTCCGCCCCATGGCGCTCCAAAAAGACTAAACAAACAATGCGAGCTAGAAATAAATTATGGACAAAATGGAGGTCCACTAAAAACCCTACTGACCATCAAAACTTCAAACACCTGAGAAACACAACAAAGAAACTCACCTATCTGGATAAAAAAAACTATTACTTTCAGTATCAACAAAACCAAAACCAAAACCCCAAACAATTTTGGTCAGGAATAAATAAACTGCTCCATTCAGGGAACACCAAAATACCTACACCAACTAGCCTACCTCAGACCCAACCTAATATAATAGCCAACACTTTCAATAACTTCTTCACTCAAACAGTCGCCTCTCTAGCAAACACCATGACTCCCCCCCTTTCCCTCCAAATAACCTCCACCCAAAACAGCACCCCCATGCTAAAGTTTAATACAGTCTCCACAACCTATATACGTAAGTTACTCTCTAAACTTAAACCTTGTACCCCTTCTGCCGACAAGCTACCAGCTGAATATCTTCAACTAGCTGCAACCGAACTAACCTACCCAGTCTCCATCTTAATAAAAAGAACTATAACCGAATCCAAAATCCCATCCTGTTGGAAAATCTCCCATATTATTCCCCTCCATAAAGGAGGTAACTCTAACGAACTCTCCAATTTTCGGCCTATTGCCCTTCTATCTCCACTATCTAAAATAATGGAACGCTGCATACACCATCAACTCTTACATCATCTCTTGCATAACAACTTACTTGTAGACTCACAACATGGTTTTAGGCCCCACCATAGTACTTCTACTGCCCTTCTCTCCTTCACTGACATAATCAACAAAAATCGCAACAACAACCTTTTCTCCTCTGCACTATTCCTGGACCTCTCGAAAGCATTCGATATGGTCAACCATCAACTTCTCCTACGTACTTTAAAATCCCTCTCACTTGATTCATTAACACTACAGTGGTTTGACTCGTACTTGACAAATAGAAAACAAGCAGTCCTCTGGGACAACCATCTATCCTCTCAGCTCCCAGTTACTATTGGCGTCCCACAAGGATCCATCTTAGGTCCCCTCCTTTTCTCAATATTCATAAATAACCTGCCCACTTCCCTCCCTACATCCACTTGTATACAGTATGCTGATGATTCAACTCTCATCTGCTCTGCTCCATCCCCAGTAGAACTCCACTCCTCTACCCAAATGGTCTTTACAGCAGCAGAAAAATGGTTCCAACATATCTGTCTCCTCCTAAATCCCAAAAAAACCAAACTTCTACTTTTCACTCCAACCCTTAAATCCACCCCAATCTCTTTTTCCATTGTGTCCTGCAATGGCACTATCATTAATCCTGACCATTCCACAAAACTACTAGGCGTTACCATAGACAATCAGCTAAACTTTGACTATCACATTGATTTAACTATCAAGACAGTTAATAAAAAAATAGGTGCCCTCTACAGACTTAAGCCCTTTCTTACTGCCACATCCCAAGTGTCTCTTGCTCAAACTCACCTCATCTCTACACTACTGTATGCCTCTCCATCTTTTATCAACATTTCTAAAGCTAACCTTCAGAAACTTAATTCAGCCTACCATAGTATTGCCAGATTTGCCACAGGCTCCCCATTCCATACTCATCACTGTCTTAACTTAAAAAAACTTAACTGGCTAGAACTTCCAAACCTAATACTCCTGCAGCAATTAGTCATCACTTTTAAAATTCTACATTACCCCTCCAGTACACCCATACTGAATAACCTCATCACACCTTATAAAAATCTTACTACACTTCGCTCAGCCAACAAGCTTCTAGTAACTACTCTTAAATCTCATAATAAAACAGGTGACTCCTTATTTGCAAACACTGTTGGATCATATTGGAATAAACTTCCCAGAGAACTGACCTCCCTAGGCTCATCTCACCTTTTCAAAAAACAGATTAGAAATCATTTACAAAATCACTGGCTATGCCCATGCTCCAATCCTGACTGAGCTCAGCAAAGATTTTACCCTCTCCAGTCCCCTCCTTCACTTCTACTGATTATTCTTAACTTCTGACTGATTTCCCTTCTGACCATCTGCTTTCTTTCTCTTGCTTCTTTTTTCACACTTCCTATATCCTCCTACCTCATGCTTTATCACTACATTCTGGTCACCTTCTCTTCTCTTACTCACTTACTGGCTACTCCTATGCTAAGCTATGTCCTTAATACTAGTGCCAGGCACAACTTGTACTTTTCCACTTTGTGCATACTTCATTTCTGCATTTTTTTTAAACTACATAATAACCGTTCCTTTACCTGCTTTCATATTTTACACTGTATAGTCAATTGTTGTTTGCTTTTTGTCATTGTTTGATTGTTTTTGATTCATTGATTGTTTTGAACTGTAAAGTTTATAGTATGATAGTGGAGCTTTTCTCCTCGGGCCTCTGCTGAAAATGGACATGTATCCAGCCAGACTAGCCCGGTTAACAAATGTAAAATAAATAAAATAAAAATAAAAAAATCCTGCCTTGGCCTTTTATCTGGAGGGGGATGTGAACCCCTAATCATAGTAAGTAAATCCTCCGCCATCTCGAGTAACTGTTTCTGTGACTTGGGAGCCAGTTCAGAAGAGGCCTGTGTTGCAGTCTTTGATTTAGAAGGAGCCTTTGCCTTTGTCTTTGGCTTTGCCTTTATTAGAAGCTGAGTAGGCCTGAAAACCCCTTCGGAAGCCAGTACCTGCAGAGCGGCTCCGGACCCATCTGAAGGAGCATTGTCCGAAGGTCCCGCAATAGAAATATTTAAAGGCCTGGTTGGCTCCTCATGTGAGTCCGTTTCGGCCATCTGCTCTGAAATGGCCGACGACAGGGGCTGCAAAAGCGCCTCACTGACGACGGCCGAACCTGAAGCTGGCTCCGCTTGTGTGCTATCATCAGATTTGGACCTCGGAGGCCTGTCTTTATCCTTGCGACGTTTGTGAACTCCGGTAGCCAGAACCGTATCCGACGACATTTTGTAGTTAAAGCGCCTACCAAAGTAATCAAAAGCAAAATCATACCTTCGCTTAATTGTACGTTGATTGAATCTAGCACAAAACCGACAACTAGCTACGTCGTGGTCAGGGCCTAAGCAAAGAATACAGTAAGAATGAAAATCCTTATGAGGTATTTGCTTCCCACATGAAATACAATTATTAACTTTTTCTGACATCGGAGTGGAGCAAGAAAAAAGTTTCCCCAACGGGGTACTTAGCTTTGAGTGGAGAAGAAAATCTTCGGACTGAATTCTATCAGAAAAAATAGTCAGGAGTCAGCCGACTGGCACTTGCGAACTGCTATCACCGCACGGCAAGAAAGACTGGAGAAGATGGCGTTGGCTGTCAGCTTTGTACTCCTGGCGCTCTGACGTCAGGGAGCATGGTTGAACAGCCGACGCCGGACCCAGACTTTGGGATTCTGGCCGACCGAGGGCTACCTGCCGGCAGGGGAGAACCCTACAGTCATGACTGCAACAGTGAAACATGATGAACATCTTCTGGATATAAAATCATTAAATAAATCTTTCATCTGCTCATGATACAGAGAATCATCAGTATTTAATCTACTCATTCAAAAATACTGACTCCTAGACTCACTTATATTCAACTATAAAAAAAACACTAGATAAAATAGACCAAACAATATCTAACTGGAACAAATATATCTTTAAATGGGAGACAAATTCTATCTTCTTAAATCAATCATTTTTCCCAAGGTATTATATCTAATAAAAGTTTTTCACTGCTACCTCTCAAATATATCATTCAAAGATATAATAAACTAATATTAAACTTTTTATGGTTCCCAAACAAACCACAAAATGCTTTAAATAAACATTTACCAAATAGGGAAGATGGAGGAATTAACTTACCAGACACTGAGACATACATTACATCATCTGTTGTCAAAAAAGTAACTTTATGGTTAAATGCCTACTACATGCCTATTTGGAAACAAATACACTAACAAATTTATACAGAACTTAGTCACAACCATATACAAGACCGTTTAACTACCATACCATTACCCCTTATTTGGATGTTTGAGGGAAAAAATAAAAATAATAACCTACCTTCAAAATATATAAATATTACACTAAACATTTAAAATATACATAAACAAAGTTCCAAATATTAATTTGTGTTTTTTTCTGACCTTTCCCATAGCCTTTATACATCCCAAATTCATAAAATAGATACACTCAAGAAAGGATTAATAAGCTATTGGCACCAACTGGAAGAACAAGGGAAAATACTAACTAATGATCATGTAGTTAGCAAATATAATATAAATAATGACTCACGACTACTTCTGCAAAGTCTAAGACAATACCTAATAAATAAAACTGAACAAATGCAAGTAACAGTCAGACATACTGTTCCAAAATTTCTTGAATATTTTATTATAATCACATATCAACTTTATCAAGGTGGTGGTTACCTGTCTAATATTTACAAAATTAACAAATGTCTACCATGTAGACACTTTCTGGGATTATTCACACAGATAAACCACCACCCTCCTAACTAAGAAGAAAAAAAGATTATTTTAAAATCCTCAAAACAATCAACATTGTCAATATGACAGGTTTTCCATTAAGCCTTTTTTAGCATCTAGACCTCTCAAACACTAAATTTTATATCATGTTCTAAATGTCTCTTGTTGTTTGGTTAAATGTCTTTTAGGAACATTGTGATGTCATCATGCATTAGTATTTAAGGCGGAGTGCTTCTTAACTGCAATTATGTCTGATGAAGCGTTGTTGAACAACGCGAAAGCGCTCACTACACTGCAGTTTGTTTGTTTTTTGTTTTTAATAATAAATGCGAATATCTGTTCAACTTGGAGCTTTTATTGGAGTTTTACTGGAGTTTACTTTACAGCGCATGGTGCACTCATTGTTTTTTCTACAGGTATTGTCAATATACTGGCAACTATTCACCTGGAAATATTTACATAGAAGTTTTTATACACCACACAAATTAGCCAAAATATTTGTTAGTGAGGATCAATGCTGGAGGTGTCAAATTAAAACAAAAGCTGACTGGCAACATGTTTTCTATGAATGCAAGTGTCTCACTTGGTACTGGAATAATATTATTTTTTCCAGATTGTCTTTAATGATAATTACCAATTAAGAAAATCAATGATTTTATTCAACTCTCCCATCCCAGACTGTGTGCCAAAAAAGATTTTAAAATACTACAGACACTGACAGCAGTAGCATGCAAAATCATCACCATTCACTGGAAAAGTACGACTTCTCCCACGTTCAGAGTTTAAAAACCTATCTTTAACAGTTGGACATATGGAAATATCTACACTGAAGAACAGAACTACATCACTGTATAATTCTTGGATTACTGTACCACGGTCTTTCTAGCTGCCTGCCCCTTATGTTAATTTGACCATATATCTCATTTCCTTTTTGCTTTTACTGGCTTGTGTAAGTGCAAAATTATCATTTTGTGAAATTACTCCCCTTCAACTATTTAAATTTATTGGCCATCCTACAGTATTCCATAGTACCAGAATACAAAAGTGACAACCCCCTTTCAGTCTATCTTGCTGTTTTAAAAATTGTGACTCTCCACTAAAACTTTTTAGATAGTCAAAACTTAAGTTACCTACTTTCACATCTAACTCCTCTAAGTGCACACTGCAGTGTTTAGGATAAACCATTTTTTTTTTCATCTTACCTTTAAGCATCCCTGTGACTAGCACTTGCTCTAAAACTTGCTGGAAAGCACGAGGAAGCCTTAAACTGATACAAGCACTCAACCCTCCTTGTTAATAAGGAGAAATTAATCATAGGCACTAAACAGACTATAATTGCAAAGTACCTTCCTAAGGTAAGGGAAAATAGCTCTTGTACTTCACAAAAAAAGCACCAAACCAGGCATGTCCAAGGGTCAGCTTCTGGTGATTTCTCCTGTCCACCTGGTGAAACTGGGCATACTGGGGCAATGCAGAAATTGCCTCATGTACACAGACAACCCTCTCCTCCTACCACCCAACACTACAACCTGCGAGAGATGCACTTACATAGCCAAACTGGAACCAAAGCTCTCTCAACACAAGATTGTGCTAAGACAGTCAAGAGGAGAGGGTTAAGACTGCACTACACCTCAAGCAACACATAGCCCTTCTAAACCCCCACCACCAACACCCTCACATAGCAACACTAAACCCTCATATGCGGAGGCCCTTAACAGTAACCTGCCCAAGCAACAAGGACCTCCGAAGCTGAAACACAAACACCAATCACAAAGTGTCACATAGCTCACAACACCAGTGTGCCACCCAACAGCCCCTAAGGCAAGACAACATACCCAACACTTGAGTCATAGGTGACTCTATAGTCAGGCACACTGATGTCCCACTCACCAGGCTGAATAAGGAGAAAATTACAGTCAGCTGCCTGTCGGGCACCAGGATCTGCCACATAACGCATGCACTCAAGTCACTCCACAAAGTACAGTTGTGTACACTTACCATAAATGTAGATGTTTGAGTGTATTCACTGTTGCAGTCATTACATTTGGGTAATCTGCTGGCAGGTTGCCCTCAGTCGGCCTGAATTGCAAAGTCTTGGGTCCCGCGTCGGTTGCTGTCTCCTCTTCCATGACGTCAGGTCGTCAGGGGTATAAAACATGCAGCCGATGCCATTTTCTTTAGTTTTTCTTGCCCCCCGATGAAAGGTGCCCCCAAAAAGGTAGAAAAAAAATTATATATATATATATATATATATATATATATATATATATATATATACACATGCATCAATATAAGCTTTACCTTCATGTACAAGCAAATACACCACATAGGTTGTAGAAGATAGAGATGGAAAGATAAACTCCAGAATAACAGGGGGATGGCGGGAGGGTAACCTGGACTGCAACAGTGAATACATTCGAACATCTACATTTATGGTAAGGGTACACAACTGTACTATGTTCTTCATGTTTCACTGTTGCAGTCATTACATTTGGGTAGAATCTCAAAGCTATGGTTAAGAGGCTGGAGCTAAACAGCATTAGGAGCGACTATAAAGCCCTGCAGAACTGCAGTGGCAAAGTCTGCCCTGGATTTAGAGCAGAGAGGCAAATGATAATGCTTTGTAAAGGTGTGAACATAACTCCAAGTAGCAGCCTCTAGAATGTCTTTGGTTGGTACTCCTCTGAGAAAGGCTGCTGAAGTAGCTGCAGCTCTGGTGGAATGAGACCTAATGCCCTTGGGCACAGGTCTACCATGGTGTAAGTAGCAGAAACCGATGCAGTGGCTTATCCGCTTTGAAACTGTCTGCTTTGAAATAGCCTTGCCTTCTGATCCTGCAGCATATGTCACTAGTAATTGCTCAGTTTTTCTTAGAGCTTTAGTCCTGCTTAAGTAGAATCTTAGCCGTCTGTGTACGTCAAAGGAATGCGGAATTCTCTCCCCCTTGTTTTGCGGATTTGGATAAAAGGTGAATTGCTTGGTTAAGAGCCACACTGGAAACCACCTTAGGCACAAAAGTAGGATTTGTTCTCAGAGATACCCTGTCCGGGTAAAATATGATAAAAGGCTCTACAGCCATAAGGGAATGTAGCTCTGAAACTCTTCTTGCTGAAGTAATTGCTAGTAGCAGAGCTGTTTTCCATGATAAGAACTTTATATCAGCGGTAGCAGCTGGTTCAAATGGAGGCAGGGTGAGCTTTTCCAACACATAACTGAGGTCCCATGCAGGCAATGGTGATCTTCTAGGAGGCCTTATATTTTTGGCTCCTCTAAGATACTGCTTTAGTAAAGGATGAGGAAAAGATTGGTGGCTCTGTATTGTAATGAGCCGAAATGGCAGAGGCATGGATTTTAATTGATGAGAAAGATAGGCCTTTGTCAAGCATCTCAGTTAAGTATTGCAATATCTGAGGAATATTTGGTTCTGCTGTATCAGTTCCTTGTGCTGGATTCCAAGCACAGAATCTCTTCCATTTGTCAGTATAAGATTTTCTAGTACTAGGCCTTCTGGCTTCCAAAATGGCATTCATCACAGCTTTACTGAGAGGTGTTGTTTATATGACTACCTGATCAGCCATGCTGCCAGGTTCAGAGTCTGTAGTTGGTTGTGCAGAATCCGATTGTTTTGCTGGGACAGTAGTTGTGGACTTTGAGGCAAGGTCCAAGCTGGGTATTGAGACAAGTTCCTTAGGATTGGGTACCAGTATTGGCGGGGCCAGTCCGGGGGCAATTAGTATAATTTTTGGTTTCTCTTGTCTGACTTTTAGGAGGACCTTGGGGAGAAGAGGCAGAGGAGGAAAGGCGTAAATGGATAGGTTTTTCCAACTGAAGGATACGGCATCCACTTTCCATGCTTGCCTGTGATAAGTCCTTGTGCAGAATCTTTTCAATTGATAATTTTGAGGCGAGGCAAATAGATCTATGTCTGGGCTCCCCCATTTCTCTGTTATGCTGAAGACTTGTGGATTTAGTTTCCACTCGTGAGGATCCATAAGGTTTCTGCTTAAATCATCTGCCTGAGTGTTTGGTTTTCCTGGCAGGAATTGAGCTTGAAGATGTATTTGGAAGGTCAAAGCTGTGTCCCACAGTGCCATGGCTAATTTGCAAAGGGGGTATGAATGTGTGCCCCCTTGCTCGTTTATATTCCACATGAGGTGGTGTTGTCCCGTCTTTATCAGTAGTTGTCCTGGATGAAGCAAGTCCTTGAAGGCTGTTAGGGCATTTTGAACAGCTAGCATCTCTTTCTGGTTGATATGTAGATGCATTTGTTTTGGTGACCATATGCCCTGAATGCATCTTCCTGCCATGTAGGCCCCCCAGGCATAATCTGTTGCGTCTGTTATGGTTTGGCTAGCAGGAGGTAGAGTAAATGGCCGTCCCATGTTTTGGTGACATACCTTTGCCCACCATAGAAACTCCTGTTACAGGCAGGGAATGAGAGGAATAATTGTTTCCAGACTGTGAGAATGTCAAATCCATAAACTTTTTAGGTACCAATGAAGTTTCCTCATATGCAGTCTTGCATATGGAATCAGTAGGATGCAGGATGCCATGAAGCCCAGAGCCTGCAGAATTTGCCTTGCAGAAGACTGGGTTTTTGTTGCCATAAGTTTGAAGTAAGTAGTCAGTTGCCTTTGCTTGTCTGGCATGAGGTAAGCCATCTGGGCAGTTGTATTCAAGCTTGCACCCAGGAATGTTATCTTTTGAGAGGGTACCAGTTGTGATTTCTTTTCGTTTATTGTGTACCCTAGGCATGTTAGAAGCCTTTTTACAAACGCCAGGTGTCGAAGAAGAGTGTCCTTGTTCTCTGCTTGACTGAGACAGTCGTCCAAGTAAGGATATATTTGTATACTTCTTTGTCTGCAAAATGCAATTACTGGTGCCAAGCACTTTGTAAAGACCCTGGGCGCAGTAGATAAGCCAAAGGGCAGTGCAGCAAATTGGTAATGCATTAAGCCAGTCTTGAATCTGAGGTATCTTCTGCATGATTGTCTTATTGGGACACGCAGGTATGCCTCTTTTAGGTCTAAAGTCACCATTCAAGCATTCTTGCCCAGTATGGGTAGAAGCTGCTGCAAAGTCAGCATTTGAATTTTGGAATGTCCAGGTATGTGTTCAAAATTGATAAATCCAGTATTGGCCGCCAAGCCTTGTCCTTTCTGGGTACCAAGAACAGTCTTGAGTAAAAACCTTGTCCTTTTTCCTGTTCTGGTACTGTCTGAATGGCCCCTATATCCATGAGGGACGTAACCTGTTTCTGTGCCTCTGCCCATTAATTTTTTGGCAGATCCAGCCGTTTGCCATTGGCACAGTATGGAAATGGAATATGTATCCCTGTGATACGATGTTTAGTACCCACTTGTCCTGGATTATTAACTGCCAATTTTGAGCAAAAAGTGCTAATTTTCCCCCTATGGGTGCTGCCAAAAGATAAGTGCTTGGTGTAGGCAGAGGGAAGTCATTGGGATTGCTTTCTGTAGGTTTGCGCTTCATCTCCTCCAGATTTGGAGGTGGAAGCGCCCCATTGCTTTGACCTGTATGAATCTTGTGCCTGGTATATGGAACCCTTAGGGCATCTGGATTTGCCCCTTTGAGCTCTGTCTCACACAGGAAAGGACCAATTTTTTGTAGGCCAGTGTCTACTGAATCTTGGTGGCTGCACTTGTAAGAAGTCTTTTACAGCTTGCATAGACTTAGCTTTGTCTTCCATTTTCTTTAAAACCTCTTCTGCCTTAATACCAAACAGGGAATCATGCTGTAAAGGTGCATCTAGCAATTAAGCTTTAACATGATCAGGCAAAATTTGTTCCTTTAACCAGGCATACAACCTAATCACAGATCCAGTAACTGTGGCCCTGAAGGAGGCCTCTAAGAAATCAAAACCACATTGCAAAGTATGCTTTCCAACTTGTTCAGCCGCATGCAATAATTCCTGCAAGTCTTTATTTTCTGCACATTCTGAAAACATAATTTTCTGTAACAGCAATCCCGTAACATGTTGCTGGTACTTAAGCATATGAAACTGACAGTTTAAGGCCCTGATTGCCAAGGATACAGATGTATAAACCTTTTTTCCCCATCTGTCCAGTGCCCTTGAATCTCTGTCAGAGGGGGTAGGATTTTTTGCTGTTGAGGCTTTAACTCCCTTTGGACCCTGTGAAATAGTTTCAGGATCAGCAGCAGGGTTTCTAAATAAAAAGTTATGCGAGTCAGAGACCTTGTAGTATCTGTCAGGCTTACTGGGAGCCAGAGGTAAGGAGTCAGGGGTCAAGCTGGACTCCGAAAACACATCATCCACAATGTCTAAAACAGGAGGAATAGTTAAAGGCCTGTGCTGAGGGAGAAGGAGGAAATCCCTGAGTCTCTGTTTTGATTCTGAGAAGTCTTGACTCTGCCAGTGAAAATGCTCCCTCAAAGTATGCAAGGTTTCTCCAAATGAATAATCCTCAGGAGGAGATGCAGATGGAATAGACTCCTCAACATCAGAATCCTCATAGGGAGGTATAGATAATTCCTGATCAGAAGAGGAATCAGAAGAAATAGAAACCTGATCTGAAGATTCATAATCAGTGTCTTGCCTAGGCCTCTTATCAGGAGGGGGATGGGTTCCCCTGATCAAGGTAATTAGGTCTTCAGCCATTTTGAGCATCTGTTTTTTAGGCATAAAGGCCTGTGCACGTGGCTCATGCGTCTGTTTTTTAGTCTTAGAAGTTGCTTTTGTCTTTGGTTTAGCAGCTGTCGTCGGTTTGATATACAAATGTTGAGGTCTGAAGACACCCTCAGAAGCCGGTGCCTGTTCAGCGGCTCCGGACCCATCCGAGGGAGATACATCCATCGGTCCAATACCCTGAGTATCTTGCGGCATGCCGGACTCCACATGAGTGTCGGTAGAGGCCTGCGACTCGAAGGTAGCGGGTATCAGGGGCTGCGAAAAAGCCTCACTGAGTACCGGTGAACCGGCGACTGGCTTAGGAGAAGCTTCGTCGTCAGTTTTGGATCTCTACTGCCTTTCTCTGTCCTCTTCCTTGCGTTTTTTTATATACTCCGGTAGTCAGATTGCTATCCAATGACATTTCTGGGTAGTTAAATCGGTTTCCAAAATACTTTGATGCAAAAATATACCAACGTTTAATAGTGCGTTGGTTGAATCTAGCACAAAACAGACAGCCAGGCACATTGTGATCAGGGCCTAGACAAGGAACACAGTATAAATGGAAATCCTTATGAGGTATTTGCTTCCCACAAGTAATACAATTAACTTTTTCTGACATCGGTAAAAAGCAAGAAAAAAGTTTCCCCAATGGGGTACTTAGCTTTAATGAAGACTTCGGTTCTGAAACTCAAACTCGAATATTTCAGTAGTCGGCCGACCGGCACTTGCGAAATGCTTCTGCTTCGGGCACCGCGCGGCAAGAAAGACGAAAGAAAATGGCGTCGGCTGCATGTTTTATACCCCTGATGATCTGACGTCACGGAAGAGGAGACAGCAATCAACACAAGACCCAAGACTTTGGAATTCAGGCCGACTGAGGGCAACCTGCCAGCAGATTACCCGAATGTAATGACTGCAACAGTGAAACATGAAGAACATCAAGTACAAATATGACTCTGTCATTGTCCATGTTGGAGTGAATGACTTGAGATGTACCTCCCTGGACTACATGAAGAGAGACATGGAACAGCTCCCAGATCATGTAGCCCAGGCAGGTATGACCCTAGCCCTGAGTAGCATCCTGCCTTCACCCAGAATGATACCACAGTATAAGGACAAAATGATTGACTTCAACAATTGGCTAAGCTTCTGGTGTCATTAAAAGGGGATCCAGCATCTGTCTGCCTGGGACGACATGATTGACAGACCACGATGCTTTGTTAGAGATGGTATGCACCTGTCACCCCTGTGATTCAGGTTACTTGCTATGGCTCTTGCCACCCCTATAATGCCTTTTTTAGACAAAGTTCAAAGGATAAAACCAC
This sequence comes from Protopterus annectens, assembly GCF_019279795.1. Taxonomy (NCBI): domain Eukaryota; kingdom Metazoa; phylum Chordata; order Ceratodontiformes; family Protopteridae; genus Protopterus; species Protopterus annectens. Next base: position 15,288,076 of record NC_056725.1, on the reverse strand, counting down.
CACAGTAACAGGTACAAGCATGCAAAATCTGAAGGTAATGTTACTCAATGCTAGAAGTCGAAACCTCAAAATGCACTCTCTCGATGCACTCCTAAAAATGGAGAACATCGATATCTGTACAGTAACGGAGAACTGGTTCAAGGCTCTAGAGAGCACCCCTGCAATACCAGACTACACCTCTTACCACACTTTTCGACCACCAAACCAGGACCGAAACACTAAAGGTGGAGGAGTGTCCATATCCGCCAAGGATATTCACACCACCAGGCTAGTTGCCCAATACAATGCATCAGAAATTCTCCAGGTGCAACTAACACTAGGTAAGACTGGAATCCAAATTGTAGCTTTCTACAGATCCCCCACCATGCCCCAAGATTCTCACTACAACTTTCTAAACATACTGGAAAATATTAAGATACAACCAAACACCCTAATACTGGGTGATTTCAACTACCCTGCCATTAACTGGGAAAACTACTCGTGTACCACCACCTTTGCCCAACGGTTCTTGGAATTCATAAATTCCAATGCCCTAGATCAACTAATCCATCGTCCCACCAGGGGCTCCAATACCCTAGACCTGGTCTTTACCAACATGGGAAATCGATGCTTCACACTTATGGTCACCTACTCGTTGGTCAAGTCTGACCATAAGCTAATCACCCTTGACATCCACATCACTCCCCCACCCCCCAGTAAGGAAATCTCCATAATAAACTTCTCCAAAGCCACCTTCATGCTAAGTCAGAAGTGACAAATTTCATGACACCCATCCAGATGGGAACTGAAAGTTCGACTGCTGAATCCTAGACTAAGGCACTGTACGAGCACATCCACTCGTGTATGAATCGCGCCATCCCAAATAGAACCAGGATGCTCTCCACCAAAAAAAGGAAGCCAATCTGGTGGTCCCCTGGCATAAACAAACTTTACAACAAAAGGTAGAAGCTGTTGCAGAAACGAGGAAAATGCAAGGTTGCAATAAAAGTACAGTTGTGTACACTTACCAGAAATGTAGATGTTTGAGTGTATTCGTTGTTGCAGTCCTCACATATGGGTTATCCGGCTCCCGGTAGCCCTCAGTCGGCCCGAATACCACAGTCCTTGGTATATGACGTCTACTGCCGCTGGTTGTAAAACTGTCAGTACAACTCGGTGCCAACTTCACCACCCTCTCACCCCCTAAACGGCCCATCTCGATACCGAAAGATTGCCAAACTCCGGTAATAACGACCACACAGGTAAAAAACGCAGCCTATAAAGCTAAGAAAACAGCATCCATGGGGCCAGACGACAACCCCGGCTGTGTACTACATGAACTACAAAATGAACTAGCACCTCACCTAAATGTCATGTTTAATCATAGCCTCACCTCAGGCTTCATGCCCACTGAGTGGCGTACAGCTACAGTTATCCCACTCAACAAGGGGGGATCCACCTTGTATCCTGGAAAAGTACAGTTTTGTACCTACCATAAATGTAGATGTCCGATAGATATGCAACTGCAGTCATAATATATGGGTTGTCCTGCCTCAGGCAGCCCTCGGTCGGCCAGATTCCAAAGTCTGGGTCCGACGTCGGCTGATGTCGCATTTCTCTCCGACGTCAGAGCGGCTGGAGTACATAAGCATCAGCTGACGCCATTTTCTTCAGTGTTTCTTGCCCCAGATGCCAGGTGCCCTCCAAGGAAGGCTGTAATCAAATTGGAAGACAAAAACAGGATTCCAGACAAATAAGTAAGCAATAAACAGATACACCATAACAGATATCCCCAGCTAAGAGAAACAGGGATAGGAGTGGACCCTAGGCATAGAGGGGTATGGAGGGAGGGAAAATCCAACTGCAGTTGCATATCTATCGGACATCTACATTTATGGTAGGTACAAAACTGTACTATGTCCTTCAAGAATGCAACTGCAGTCATAACATATGGGTAGAATACCATAGCTTAGCTGGGGGAGGAGGAATGCTCTAGGAAAAAGATGGTGTGGCAATCAAACCCTGCAGGACTGCCGAAGCAAAGCCTGCTCTGGATCTGGAGTATAGAGGGAGATTGTAGTGTTTGGAGAATGTATGCACTGAGCTCCATGCAGCAGCTTCTAGAATGTCCTTTGTAGGCACCCCTCTTAAAAATGCTGTAGAGGTGGCTGTAGCTCTGGTGGAATGTGGTCTGACATTGGCAGGAACAGTCTTCCCATGAAAGGAATAACAGAATCTGATGCAATGTCCAATCCATTTTGAAATAGTCTGTTTTGAAATTGCTTTTCCTTGGACTGCAGGGGCGTAAGCTACAAAAAGTTGATCAGACTTCCTACTGGTCTTGGTTCTGTCCAGGTAGTATCGAAGTTGTCTGTGAATGTCCAAGGTATGTAACAGTCTTTCCCCTTTGTTCTCAGGATTGGGGAAGAAAGCAGGCAGATGAATAGCTTGATTTAAAGAAACCCTAGATACCACCTTTGGCATAAAGGTAGGGTTGGTCCTTAATGAGACCCTGTCTCTGTGAAAGATTATGAACGGTGGTATTGCCATTAGGGCCTGTAGTTCCGAAACCCTTCTTGCTGAGGTAATTGCCAACAGGAAAGCTGTCTTCCATGAGAGAAATTGTAAGTCGACTGAAGCTGCTGGCTCAAATGGAGGGAGAGTCAGTTTTTCTAGGACAAAGTTGAGGTCCCAGGCTGGCACTGGAGCCTTTCTTGGTGGCTTAATGTTCTTGATTCCCCTGAGGAATTGCCTTAGCAAAGGATGTGAAAAGACAGGTGGATCAGTGTTATATCTAGCTGAAATAGCTGAAGCATGTATCTTTATGGAAGAATATGAGAGTCCATTCTGTAGCATATCTGCCAAATATTCCAGGATGAGTGGGATGTTCAATAATGATGCATCATGACCCTTGCTGGCATTCCAAATGCTGAATCTCTTCCATTTTGCTAAGTAAACCTTTCTGGTGGATGGTCTTCTAGCCTCTGTTAATATCCGCTGAACTTCCTTGGAGAGAGATAGATTGAGGTTATTCATGGGATCTCCCAGGCTGTTAGCTGCAGTGTCTGAAGGTTTGGATGCACTGTTTGGACGTTGTGTTGAGTCAAAAGTAGGGGCCATTGGGGAAGGGCCCACTTCTTGGTGTGACATATGCTCCGTAGTAGTGGATACCAGTGTTGTCTTGGCCAGTCTGGAGCTATTAGAATCCCCTTGGGTCTGTCTGCTTTGATCTTTAGTAATACTGAGGTCATCAGTGGCAGAGGTGGGAATGCATAGATTTTTAGGAAGTTCCAGTTGAATGAGAGAGCATCTATTTTCCAAGCTTGTGGATGGTATGTCCTTGAACACAATTTTTGTAGATGATGGTTGAGGTGAGAGGCAAATAGGTCTACTTCTGGCCTGCCCCATGTCGAAGTGAGTTGTGTGAAGATCTTCGAATGTAACCTCCACTCGTGTGGATCTGTGAAATTCCTGCTTAGGCTGTCCGCCAGCACATTGTCTTAGCCTGGAACAAACTGGGATTGTAACTGTATGTTTAGGCTCAGTGATTTTTCCCAAAGATTCATTGTCAGTCTGCAAAGGGGGTAAGAATGGGTGCCCCTTGCTTGTTTATATACCACATCACAGTGGTGTTGTCTGTCCGTATCAGTAAATGGCCTTGCTGAAGTTGTTGTCGTAAGGCCTCGATGGCATGCATTACTGCCAGCATTTCCTTTTGGTTTATATGCAGATGTGTTTCCTTTGGAGACCATTGTCCTTGTATACATCTGCCTTCCATGTGCGCCCCCCATCCAAGGTCTGAGGCGTCTGTGGTCATGGTCTGTGTTATCTGTGGTTTTTTGAATGACATACCTGTGTTTGCCTGGCTTACCGAGGTCCACCATAGGAATTCCTTTTGTAGGCATGGAATGAGTGGTATGGTTGTCTCTAAGTTGCTGCTGTGCTGAGACCATAGGCTTTTTAGGTACCATTGAAGCTTTCTCATGTGTAGTCTTGCTAATGGAACCAGGAGAATGCAGGATGCCATGTAACCCAGGGCCTGTAGGAATCTCCTTGCAGTCATCTGGGTGAGTTTTGCCAAACCTTTGAAATAATGAGTTAACTTCTCTTGCTTGTCTTCTGTCAGGTAAGCCATTTGAGAGGTTGTGTCTAGTTTGGCTCCTAAGAAGGTTATTTGCTGGGATGGTTGAAGTCTTGACTTTTGGAAGTTGACTGTGTATCCCAGAGCCGGAAGTAATCGTATGACATAGTACAAGTTTTTTGTCAACATCAATTTGTTGTCCGCTTGTATGAGGCAGTCGTCCAGGTACGGGTAAATTTTACTCTGGGTGCAGTAGATAAGCCAAATGGCAATGCTGAGAATTGATAATGCTCTGGCCCTGCAAGAAATCTGAGGTATCTTCTGCAACTGTGTCTGATAGGGACATGCAGGTATGCCTCCTTGAGGTCCAGAGTAATCAGCCAAGACCCCTTGCCCAGCATGGGAAGGAGTTGCTGTAGAGTCAGCATTTTGAACTTTGGTACTATGAGAAAGGTGTTTAATGTGGACAAATCCAGTATTGGTCTCCATTGAGTTTCTTTTCTTGGAACAAGGAACAGTCTTGAGTAAAACCCCTGGCCTTGTTCTTGTTGTGGAACTCTTTCTATTGCTTTTATCCGAGCCAGCAGAGAAATTTGCTTGATAGCCTCTGCCCTCTGGTTTTGTGGTAGGTTTGGCGTGCCTTGTTTTCTTGGTAAGGTATGAAAATGGAACCTGTAACCTTGGTCTATAATGTCCAAAATCCATTTGTCCTTTGTCAATCTGTGCCAATTGTCTGAAAACAGAGATAATTTTCCGCCCAAGGGAGCTTCTATTTGTCCCTTGGTAGGCGGAAGTAGAGGAAAGTCATTGAGATTGTGGTTGTGGGGCAGGGGAAACCCCTGTGTCACTTCTTTGGTTTCCTGGCTGCCATTGTCGTCCCCTGTAAGGACCTCTGTATTGTCCTCTTCCTCGGCCATGTCTGTTTTAACCCCTTTGAAATTTTTCAGGATTAGGAAAGGACCAGTTTTTGGAAGGCCAATTCCTACTGAATCTGGGAGGCTGAACCTGGAGGAAATCTTTAACCGTCTGAACTGATTTTGCTTTTTCCTCGATGGGCTTTAGCACATCTTTACCATTAGCACCAAAAAGCTTGTTCTTTTCCAAGGGTGCATCCAGAAGTTTTGCCTTAACATGATCTGGTAGAGGTTGTTCTTTTAACCATGCATGTCTTCGAATGACTGCCCCTGTCATAGCTGCCCTACATGAAGCTTCCAGTGCATCATATCCACACTGCAGGAAGTGATTGCTGACTTGCTGAGAGTTATGTACAGCTTCCTGCAAAGACTTCCTGTCTAAAGGATCAGGAGAGGCCAATGTTTTCTGTAAATCTTCTAACAGGAAATCCTGATATTGTAACATATGAAAAAGGCAATTTAAAACTCTCATAGATAAAGTAGTGGAGGTGTAGACCTTTTTCCCCCCATCTCCCTAATGACCTAGCTTCCCTGTTGGAAGGCAAGGGATTTTTAGAGGTGGAAGCTGAAACACCTTTAGGTCCCTGAGAAATAGTTTCCAAATCAACAGTATGGGCCCTGAATAAATGGGAATGTGTTTCTGGGACCCTGTAATACCTGTCTGGCTTGGCTGGAGCAGGAGGAAGAGAATCAGGGGTAACACTGGAGTCAGAATATAAATCATCCAAAACATCAAGCACAGGAGGGATAGCTAAGGGCCTGTGCTGGGGCTTTTTAAGGAACGTTCGAAGGCGCTTTCTGGAATCAGAATATTCCTGGCCTTGCCACTTGAAATGTTCCCTCATGGTATGCAGAACTTCCCCAAAAGAAATATCCTCAGGAGGGGAGGCCGAGGGAATGGAATCCTCTGCATCCGAGTCCTCATAGGTCTGGAAGAGCTCTTCCTGGCCATCGGAGTGGGCAGAGTCCTCAGAATCTTCATCTGAAGGGATAGGGTCAGAGGGTTCAACCCGGGGCCTCTTATCAGGAGGAGGCTGGGATCCTCTCTCAGGATGGGCCTGTGAATCTCTAATCATAGAAATTAAGTCTGCGGCCATAGTCAGGATTTGTGTCTCTGGAGTAGGCTGAGGTAAGGCTTTAGCAGTAAGGTTCTTGGTCTTGCTGGCTGCCTTAGCCCGAGTGTAGGCCTTAATAGACATGGCCATGGGAGGCCTGGCAGCTCCACGTGCAGGAGTGACCTTATCTACAGCAATGGTCTCGGGCATTTCCTCGGTTTCAGTATCCGGAGGAAAATCTATAACTGGCGTCGGAGTGGTATCCGGTATCGGAGTCATCGGTAATGCGGTGTCTTCGGTTCGGAGCGGTGGAAAAACCGTCTCAGGAGGAACCGGAGCACTTGCGGTAGGGTTTGGCGTGGAGTCGGTGGTAGAAGCGGGCCGAGGATGTCGGTACCGGTCTTTTCGTTTCTTGGGGGTTTGCGATGTCAGAAGTTCCGACGGCATTGTATAAGCAAATTTTTCGCCGAAAAAATCTTCAGCGAACTCCGCCCGGCGCCTAAGTGCGCTTATTGAAGCGAGCACAGGCGACACAGGCCGAGACGTCATGGTCTGGGCCAAGGCAAGGAAGACAATAAGAGTGGAAATCCTTATGAGGTATTTGTTTACCACAAGAAAGACAACTGTTAACTTTTTCAGTAATTTCTTTTTTTTTTCAAAACAGGTTTATTGTTTTAACATATAAGAGAAATATCATAACAATTTTATACAAGTAATTAAAAATAGGTATTATTATAATATTCAACAAAACAACTAAAGTATTTACAAAGACATCCACTACAATCAGATCAATTAATTAAACTAAAATACCATGCTATTGAAATTAAAATTTTTTTAACAAATTTTGTAAATTATCCCATATTTTTCAGTAATTTCTGACATCGGCTGAGGCAAGAAAAGGTCCCCAATGGGGTACTTAGCTTTTTTGATGACTTCGGAATCGAAGAATACAGGAGCTGGCCGACCGGCACTTGCGAACTGCTTCTGCTTCGGGCACCGCGCGGCAAGAAAGACTGAAGAAAATGGCATTGGCTGATGCTTATGTACTCCAGCCACTCTGACGTCGGAGAGAAATGCGACATCAGCCGACGTCGGACCCAGACTTTGGAATCCGGCCGACCGAGGGCTGCCTGAGGCAGGACAACCCATATGTTATGACTGCAGTTGCATTCTTGAAGGACATCTACCGTCCCATCAGTCTGATGAGCCTGATCTGCAAGGGCATGGAAAGTTTTGTACCTACCATAAATGTAGATGTTCGAGTGTTCACCCTGCTGCAGTCATCACACTTGGGTTATCCTGTCGTCAGGCGGTCCCGCAGTCGGCCGGAATTCCAAAGTGTTGGTCCAACGTCGGTTGCTGTCGCCTCATCCCTGACGTCAGTACGCCAGGGATATATATATTGCAACCAATGCCATTTTCTTCAGTTTTTCTTGCCCCAGATGTCAGGTGTCCCCAAAAGGGCGATCAGAATTAGTACCAAATGGTGTGAACACTGCACAAACACAAAATCCCTTCAGCTATAAGCCAATACATCAGTAAGGCATAGCAGAGATTTAGCCAGTAGATCAGAGGGGATAGAGGGAGGGTAACCTGGACTGCAGCAGGGTGAACACCCGAACATCTACATTTATGGTAGGTACAAAACTGTACTATGTTCATCGTGTTACCCTGCTGCAGTCATCACACTTGGGTTGAATCCCAAAGCTAAGGTAGGGGGGAGGTATCATAGAGGGTTAGTGGAAGCAATAAGGCCCTGCAGAACTGCAGTGGCGAAGCCCGCCCTGGACTTAGGTAAGTGATGGTGTTTGGTGAAGGTGTGTACAAAACTCCCAACTTGCAGCTTCTAAAATTTCCTTGATAAGAACCTCCCTGAGAAAGGCTGTAGAGGTAGCTATTGCCCTGGTAGAGTGGGATCTAATGGTAGCAGGAACTGGTTTCCCATGATGGGCATAACAGAACCATATGCAATGACCTATCCATTTAGAAATGGCTTGCTTGGATATAGCCCTCCCTTGAGAAGCTGTAGCATAGGATAAAAAGAGCTGGTCAGTTTTTCTGAAAGCCTTAGTTTTATCCAAGTAGTAACGAAGCTGCCTGTGAATGTCCAAGGAATGCAGGAGTCTCTCACCTTTGTTCTGTGGATTGGGGAAGAAGGTGGGTAGGTGGATGGTTTGATTTAAAGCTACACTGGAAACCACCTTAGGCATAAAGGAAGGATTAGTTCGTAGAGAAACTCTGTCTTGATGAAAAATGAGGAAAGGTTCCACTGCCATTAGTGTCTGTAGTTCTGAGAATCTCCTAGCTGAAGTTATTGCCAGGAGCAGGGCAGTCTTCCAAGATAGGAAATGAAGGTCTGCAGAGAAAGCTGGTTCAAAGGGAGGTAGCGTTAGTTTTTTCAGAACAAAGTTGAGGCCCCATGTTGGAGTAGGAGCTCTCCTAGGTGGTCTAATGTTTTTTGCCCCTCTGAGGAATTGCCTCAGAAGAGGATTTGAAAATAAAGGTGGATTTGTGTCGTAGTCAGCTGAAATAGCTGAAGCATGGATTTTAACTGAGGAAAAGGAAAGTCCTTTGTGCAACATCTCAGCTAAATACTGCAGAATGTGAGGCATGTGAGGCTGAGTTGTGTCTTGGCCTTTAGCTTGGTTCCAGGCACAAAACCTTTTCCATTTGTTCGAGTAAGCCTTCCTGGTGCTTGGCCTCCTGGCTTTCAGAATGACATCCAGAACTGCTTGTGAAAGAGGAGCTGGTTGGATGTTTAGTAGATTTGCCATGCAGCCAGATTTAAAGTTTTGAGCTGGCTGTGAAGAATGTTTGTTTTGTTGCGTGAGCAAATGGGGTATTTGAGGCAATATCCATGGTGGGCCATGAGCCATATTCTTCAATAGCGGGTACCAGTGCTGGCGTGGCCACATTACTGTGGTGTTGTCCGTCTTTATTGCAAGTTGTCCTGGATGTAGTAGATCCTTGAAGGTTGTCAGAGCTTTCTGTACAGCTAGCAACTCTTTTTGATTTATGTGCAGATTTCTTTGTTCTGCACTCCATAGGCCTTGAATGCATTGTCCTGCCATGTGTGCCCCCCAGGCGTAGTCTGAAGCATCTGTTGTGAAAGTTTGCCTGGTTGGGGGCAAGGTGAAAGGCTGACCCTTGTTGAGGTGGCATGCCTGTGACTACCATAGAAATTCCTGTTGAAGGCAGGGAATGAGAGATATCATTGTGTCCAAGCTGTGGCTGTGTTGAGACCATACGCTTTTTAGGTACCACTGTAATTTCCTCATATGCAGTTTTGCAAATGGTATTATTAGTATACAAGATGCCACGAAGCCCAAAGCCTGCAGAATTTTTCTTGCAGTTAATTGGGTCTTTGTTGCCATTGTCTTGAAATATTGAGTCAGTTGTAGTTGCTTGTCTGGTGTAAGATAAGCCTTCTGGGCCATTGTATCCAAGCTGGCACCCAGGAATGTCATTTTTTGTGAGGGTACTAGTTTTGACTTCTTTTCGTTTACTGTGTACCCCAAACAATTTAGTAGATGCTTCACAAAGGCCAGATGATGTAAGAGAATGTCTTTGCTTTCTGCTTGGATGAGGCAGTCATCCAGGTATGGATATATTTGAATTCCTCTTTGTCTGCAGTATGCAATTACTGGTGCCAGGCATTTTGTGAAAACTCTGGGCGCAGTAGATAAGCCAAAGGGCAGTGCAAAGAATTGGTAATGAGTTGAACCTGCAATGAAATGGAGGTATCTTCTGCAACTTTGTCTGATAGGGACATGCAGGTATGCCTCCTTGAGGTCCAACGTTACTAGCCATGCTTCCTTGCCCAACATGGGAAGTAGCTGCTGTAGTGTTAGCATCTTGAATTTGGGAACTTGTAAGTGTTTAGAATTGAAAGGTCCAGAATTGGTCTCCAAGCATTGTCCTTTCTGGGTACTAGAAAGAGCCTTGAGTAAAATCCTTGGCCTTGCTCTCGAGTAGGTACCAGTTGAATGGCTCTCATGTCCATGAGAGTTGTAATTTGTCTTTGTGCCTCTGCCCATTGATTTTGTGGCAGGTTTGGCATTCCTCTTCATTGGCAAGGTGTGAAAATGGAATCTGTATCCTCATGAAATTATGTCTATGACCCATTTGTCCTTTGTGATCATGTGCCAGTTGTCTGCAAAAAGTGTGAGTTTTCCCCCCAAGGGGGGTGTCAAGAGAGTATTGCTTGGCCAGATGAGGTGCAAGTCACTGTGTTTGCCTTCTGGTGGGTTGAGACCGGTCTTCTCCTCCCTTCTGTGTTGTAGTGCCCCATTGGCGGGGTTTATACTGGGCTTGCGGTTGTCCTCGGCCCCTTGGGCACCTGTATTTACCCCTCTGTGGTCTGCCAGTGGCTGGAAAGGACCAATTTTTTTGTTGGCCAGTTTCTGCTGAAGCGAGGGGGTTGTACTTGTAGGAAATCTTTGACTGTCTGCATTGATTTTGCCTTATCTTCCATTTTCTTTAAAACTTCTTCTGCTTTAACTCCAAAAAGAACATCCTGCTGCAAGGGAGCATCTAGCAGTTTTGCTTTAACATGATCAGGCAAAGTTTGTTCCTTTAACCAAGCATGCCTACGTATAACCGATCCAGTGACAGCTGCTCTGCAGGAGGTCTTCAGAGAATCAAACCCACATTGTAAGGTATATTTGCCCACCTGCTCAGTGGTGTGCAACAAATCCTGTACTTCTTTCAATTCAGATTGTTGGGGGAGGGAGGTTATCCTTTGCTTTAACTGAGAGATTAGAAATTGCTGATACTTAAGCATATGAAATTGACAATTTAGTGCCCTCATAGCTAATGTGGCTGAGGTGTAAACCCTTTTTCCCACCTGTCTAGTGCTCTGGAATCCCTCTCAGAAGGTACTGGGTTTTTAGCCATAGAAGCCTTAGCCCCGTTGGGACCCTGGGAGATGGTCTCTGGGTCAGCTACTGGGCTTTTGTAAAAAAATTTGTGGGAATCAGGTACTCTGTAGTATCTGTCAGGCTTAGCCGGAGCAGGAGGAAGAGTGTCTGGGTTGAAACTGGATTCTAAATAGACATCATCCACAATGTCCAAAACAGGTGGGATGGCTAGAGGGTCTGTGTTGGGGGAGTAAAAGAAACTCTCTGAGCCTTTTCTTGGAATCAGAGTAGTCCTGACCTTCCCAGTGAAAATGTTCCCTCATAGTGTGCAAAGCTTCCCCAAAAGAGTAGTCCTCAGGAGGAGAAGCTGAGGGAATAGAGTCCTCAGCATCAGAATCTTCATAAGGAGAGAAGGAATAGTCTTGGTCCTCAGAGGAATCCGAAGAAATCGACAGTTGTTCAGAGGAAGCAGAATCTTCCTCTTGTCTAGGCCTTTTGTCAGGAGGGGGCTGTGAACTCCTGATAAGAGAAATCAAACTTTTTAGCCATTTTGAGCATCTGTTTCTTAGGCATAGGGCCTTGAACAGGAGACTGAAGTGCAGTCTTTTTAGATTTAGAAGGAGTCATGGACTTAGAAAATGTTTTAATGGTGAGAGTCGTCGGTCTGAAAATGCCTTCAGAAACCGATGGCGTTTCTGCAGCACCGACGTCTTTAGAAGCTAAGTCATCGGAAGGGCCTAAAGTAAAAGGCTGCGTCGGCCTCGTACATTCCGTCAAAATATCCGTAGCCGTCTCGGGTTCCAGATCTGCAGTAGTCAGGGGCTGCGTCAGAGCCTCACTGAGAACCAGAGGACCGGAGACCGGATCAGCCGAGGCCTCGGAATCTGGCTTAGGCCTGGGTTGTCGGTCCTTATCCCTGTGCTTTCTGTGCACGCCAGTAGTCTGTAGCTCCGACGGCATGTTGTAGTTAAATTTTTTACCAAAATAGTGTAGTGCGAAATCAAATCGTCTTTTAATAGTACGCTTATTAAACCTAGCACAAAACCGACAAGAAGTGACGTCGTGATCAGGGCCTAGGCAAGGTATGCAGTAAGAATGAAAATCCTTATGAGGTATTTGCTTCCCACAAGAAATGCAATTGTTAACTTTTTCTGACATCGGTCTGAGGCAAGAAAAGTTTCCCCAATGGGGTACTTAGCTTTATAGAAGACTTCGGTCTGAAATTCGAATTCGACAATCTCAGGAGTCGGCCGACCGGCACTTGCGAACTGCTTCTGCTTCGGGCACCGCGCGGCAAGAAAGACTGAAGAAAATGGTGTTGGTTGCAATATATATACCCCTGGTGCACTGACGTCAGGGATGAGGCGACAGCAACAGACGTCGGACCAAGACTTTGGAATTCTGGCCGACTGCGGGACCGCCTGACGACAGGATAACCCAACTGTGATGACTGCAGCAGGGTCACGATGAACATCGCATTATCATGGAACTTATAAACAAAGACATTGGCAACCTTCAAACACTGGACCCCACCCAGTTTGGGTTTGTGAAGGGCTGATCTTGTCTCCTGAACTTGAGTGACTTCTTCATATCAGGCTCCAGAGCTGTGGACGAGGGTAAGGCGGTCCACACAGCCTATATGGACCTTGCCAAGGCCTTAGACACCATCCCCCACTCTGGAATCATAGATAAACTTACCAAGCTGGGGATTTATCCCTACGTCACTCAACTCGATGGGTTGCCAACTGGCTTACTGACAGAATCCAGACTGTAAAAGTATCAGACTCCAAATCTAGCTCCAGACAAGTGGAGTACCTCATGGTTCAGTTCTGGGACCACTCTTGTTTGGCATCTACTTCTCTGAAGTACAGGCCAAAACTAAAGGACTCTGGCTAACAAAGTTCACAGATGACTGCAAACTGTGGATATTCTATAAAACGGCCTTACAGAAACAGATGCTTGGTGCCAGAGCCATGGGCTCAAACTCGATGCCAAGAAATGTACAGTTATCACCTTTGGGAAAAAACATGTACCCGTGAATTACCACACAGGTGGCAGTACACTAAACACCGAAAGTGTGATAACAGACTTAGGGACACAGGTGGACAGTGGTCTCACCTTCTATAACCACATCGCCACAAGTCAGGAAATCTTTCTATGTGGCACACCTCATCACTAAGGGCTTTTCATCCAGAAAAAAGGAGGTCATTGTCCCACTGTACACATCCCTCATTAGACCCATTATAGAATACAATGCTCCATTTAGTATGCACCTCTCAAGACATCTGCAACAACTGAAAAGGCCGCAGAAATACCTCACTAAAAAAATCACAGGCATAAAGCAGATGCCCTATGCTGTCCATCTAAAAAAAACTCCAGCTATACTCTGTGGCATATTGTCTACTCGGAGGTGATCTCTGCTTAACATACAAGGCCATGTCAAACCCAGAGCTGTTGGACATGCTACACTTAAAGAAAACCCAATCCCTCAGAGCCACACGCTCCAGGGATCTAAACCTTATCATCACAATGAACAAAACATGCTGGAGGGATAGGTTCCTGACCCAGAGACTCCCCAGACTCTGGAATAGATGGCCCATACATGTCAAGCAGAGCGCCTCTTTGGCCCTTTTCAAAAGGAACCTTGACGATTGGATGGGAGATAAGAAATTCATCCTGGGGATCATGTCAGTCGCCCTGCTAGATAGGGGTCCAGGTAAGTAAACTTTGTGGGAAGAAATAGCCAGGGAATTGTTATGGCTAGGCTTGTATAGGCCCTAGGGCCGATAGCCTAGTACCAACCTATGAACTTATGAAAATACTGGAAATATTTGAGAAAATGGACAATATATGAACTAATACATCATTCTACACAATCTACTTAAATCCATTTATTACTTTTCCTGTCTAGACACCAATGTATACAGTTAAATAATGTTTTGTTTATAGGTTTTAAAATGGTGTATATGTTGTTCATTTTAAATTCATGCAATGTTTGAAAAAAATATCATATTTTAAAAATAAAATAAATTTTTAAAGTGAAAATGCTGGCTCCTAACATTGTCCTTAAAAACATGTGCAAGATGCATACCCGACCTATGCAAAAACCTGTTGGCTTGTACATCTTTTTTGTGAATCTTCATATGAAAAGAATATCTTGTAAGATACACATCTAAAAACACTACAGTTTCCTTTGAAAAATTTAATTTAAATTTCAAGAAAGCAGTAGTTGTATTCAAATAATCAACAAATTTAAATAGGTAATTTTCTTCTCCTGTCCAAATTAGGAAAACGTCCACAAAACATGCAAAAAGAGCTAAATGAAATGCATAAACATTCAAATTACTAAAAATATACTGATTTTCCCAAAAGTTGAATACCAGGTTTGCATAGGTATTTGCTAGAGACGTTCCCATATCAATACCAGATACTTAATGACAATAGTCATTCTCAAAAAGAAAGGCATTATTAATTAAAACAGCATCTAATAATGAACAGATAGTCTCAATTTCTCGACCAGAGTACTACCACTAGGCAGAAAATCTCTGATGGCATCAATGCCATAAGGTATAACTGTAGAGAGGGAAGTAATATCCAGCGTAACAAAACAAAAATCAGATAAAACATATGTATCATACCATTTATAACATTTTTCCAAAAAGTCCCCGTATCTTTAATATAACTTTCAATCTTATATAAAAATGGACTCAAAACATGTTCTAGTTAGAGAGAAAGATTTTCTGTAACCAACCCCTTCCCTCAGACAATCGGTCTTCATGGGTGGGTTATTGCGGTCAGTTTTTGGCAGGCCGCAAAGGCAGGGGTTAAAAGGATGTGCAACAGAAAAATAATTACATAAATCTAAATTTATATCATTAAGCACTTGCAATTCATAAACCAAGCTATTGACTTTATGAACAATACCGGTCACAAATGTTAAATCCACTTTCTTAAACGTATCAATATCATTCAAAAAACTATTCATAGTATTCAAATAAAAAGCTCTATCTACAATGACAATAGCACCCCCCCTTACCAGCCTGTTTTATCACAATGTCAGGACAATCCTTAAGTTTCAATACGGTTTCATATTCAATCACTATTAAATTACAACGCTTGGGGCATCTAAAATCATTATTATACAAATCAGGTAACTGGTGTTCACACAAGTCATGGAAAGCACTGATCATAGGTGCACTAATACGTACAAATGTGCTGTTCCTCTTTAAACCTTGACTATTATAAGTAGTATCTTTAAACAGAAGTTTTAAATTTAAGTTGTGAACAGAGTTTTAAGTCAGTTAATGCTTGCTCCAATAAATTGGTACTGGTGGGTATAAAATGCAACCCTTTACATAATAAAAACAAGGCGTTATCAGTAAGTTCAATCTTTGATAAGTTAACAACTACCTTGTCAATACTCAGCTTACCTGTACTGAGTAACTTTTTGTTTGAGGGCCTGCATAATGAGTTTTCATGTTTTCTGACCTTGTTTTGTTTCTTCCTCGCGAAGCCGGATAGGTAAGCTACTGAGTCACTGCTACAGTAGGTGTATTGGCAAGATATATGTACAAACATACAGGCTGTGACAAATATTTTCATATCCATCAATACACCAGGGTCCCAGTTGAACATGTATTTGCCATTAATGCCTTAGCAGGTATCTTTCTACATGTTGCCGATAAAAGGACACATTTACCTGCTATCACAGGCCTCACACTTACATCCATTATTATGCCTTTGGCTTTCTAGTGGTCTACTATTGCATCAGAGTCCAAGGTACATTTCCATTTTTTCCATTACTTTTAATCAAGTTTGAATGGCGGAACACGCAGCTTAGATGAAACACGCTTAATGACTGTAACTAACAAGAAGTTATGTACTCACCATAACGTTCGATGTATGTACTCCATCTTGCCTCACATTCTTACCCGTGGGTTCGGAGCCGAATATCGGCTCTGACTCGGCCAAACTTTTTCTAGCTCGAAGTCTTCTATTGGCTGGGCTAAGCAGGTATCCCATGCTGCACTGCTCCATATCCCCAGATCTAGTTTGTTGTGAAGACTCATTCATACCCCATGCATCACAACATCCAGGGAAAGAAGAATAAGCTAAAGGTGAAGGGAACTCTGTAAACAAAAACCTAACCTCCAGATCCTCCAGGAAGGGGGAAGGTGGGAGGGTAAGTAAGAATATGAGGCGAGATGGACTACATACATCGAACGTTATGATGAGTACATAACTTCTTGATGTTATGTAGTCCAATCTCGCCTACATTCTTACCCGTGGGACAGCGTCCCTAGCACCTACATCCTGGGTGGCTCACAGGAAAATACTCCTGAGTACTGTGGAACCAAAGGACGACCTGCCCCTAGATACCACGTCCAATTTGTAATGAGTAACAAATGTGTGAGGAAAAGCCCAAGTAGCTGCAGCACAAATATCATCCATCGACAATCTGGCTTGATAGGCTGTAGATGTAGAAACAGCCCGAGCAGAGAGTGAACCTTGACCGGAAATGGCAGGTCTTTTCCTCCTGCGGAGTAAGCGAAACAGATGCAACTGGATATCCATTTGGATAGGGTGATTTTGGAGACTGGGGACCCAATTTTGTTTTCCGAAAAGGAGACAAATAGTTGATCAGACTTTTGGATATCTTTTCTTCGGTGCAGACAGAAACGTAACTGTCTGTGTACATCCAATTGATGAAATTTAAATTCTGCCTTGTTTGAAAAATGGGGAAAGAATACAGGCAACTCAATAGACTGATTACGATTAGATACGGACGCCACTTTAGGAAGAAGGGAAGGGTTCGGTCTAAGAGAAACCCTGTCCTTATGGAAGATCAAGTATGGAGGATTTGATCGAAAGGGCCTGAATTTCTGAAACTCACCTGGCTGAAGTGATTGCTATTAAAAAGGCCGTTTTCCAGGTCAAGAATTTCAAATCACAGGTAGCTGCAGGCTCGAAAGGTGGTGAAGTAAGGGCTTGTAGGACAAAATTTAGATCCCAGGGCATGACAGGTTCGGAGACCGAAGGACGGAGTAATAGAGTGCCCTTCAGGAAAGCATTACAGAGTCTGTGAGCCATCAGACTAGGCTCATTAGCAACATGAAAGTTGGAAATCGCTGCCAATTGAACGTTTATGGTAGCTGACGCTGAACCCTGATAGAAAAGCATAGACAAAAACTCCAAGACTGAAGCAATCGGGGCTGTGTAAGGATCAATTCCTTGGGTATGCACCCAAAAAGAAAACCTCCTCCACTTGCTAGAATAAATCTTCCTAGCAGAGGGCTTATGAGAGGAAGATAAAATGTGAACTACCTCCAGTGAAAAGTGATGAAGCCTAACTAACGATGGAAGATGGAGTAGCCAGGCTGTCAACCGGAGGTTCGTCAGAGAGGGGTGGAAGTGTCCCGACATGTGTGTCAGTAAATCTTTTTGTGGGTCCAGAACCCAAGGAGTGTCCACAATGTAGGGTTGGAGGAAGGGAAACCAGACTTGACGAGGCCAGTGTGGAGCAATCAGAATCATTCTGCTTTCCAAGAATTGTGGTTTCTGAATCACTTTTGATAGCAAGGGGAATGGAGGGAAAGCATAAAGCAGACTGGAGGGCCAATCGTGAACTAGAGCGTCCCTGGGTGACTCCCCATGTGGGGGGGATCAGCGTGAAGTAGCTGCTCCATTTTGCATTGAGGGGGCTGGAAAAAGGTCGCAGCAAGACTGACCCCACCTGCTGAAGATTCGTTCTGCTACTAGACGATTCAGGGACCACTCATAAGGCATCAGAATAGCTCTGCTTAACCTGTCGACTATCATGGTGGACTTCCCCAGAATGTGCATTGCCACTAGAAACCGTTGGGAAGATACTGCCCACTGCCACACTCCCATGGCCTCTCTGCACAGGAGGTAAGATCTGGTTCCTCCCTGTTTGTTCAGATACCACACCACTGACATGTTGTCCGAGTGTATTGCAATCGTCCCTAGAGGTAGAAAGCTCTGAAGTGCCTGCAACGCAAGAAGCATTGCTCTCATCTCTAGGACGTTGATATGCAGATGTATCTCGTGATCTTGCCACGTGCCTTGGACAGCCCTGCCGAGATAATGCCCCCCCACCCCATCTGGGAGGCGTCCGTGGTCACTGTGGAAACCGGGATGGGTGGAACGAAGGGTTTTCCCCTGTCCAGATTGTTGGTGCAAAGCCACCAACTGAGATCCTGTTTGCATCTGTCCGTGAGCAAAATAGGGTGAGAAAGTGGAAGTTTTTGGAGAGACCATTGAGCAAAGAGGAGCCATTAAGTCTCATGTGCAATCTCGCTAGCGGAGCCAACATAATTGTTGCTGCCATGGTTCCCAAGAGTTGAAGAACCCATCTTGCCTTTGCTTTCCTCAGGGGTATCAGGGTGTGCACCTGTTGCTGTAAGACTCTGATCCTTTCCTGTGGTAAAAATGCTCGCATTCGAATGGTGTCTAATTCTGTGCTATAAAAGTGACACGCTGTGAGGGCAACAAGGCAGATTTTTCCCAATTTAGTGTTACGCCCAACTGTTGACAGAGAGTGATGGTATCGTCCCTGGTTTGGATTAGTAGATGCCTGGTGGGGGAAGGTAAGGAGCCAGTCGTCCAGATACGGAAACACTTGGAATCGTTGACGTCTCAAGTGAGCAGTCACCACCGCCATACACTTGGTGAACACCCTGGGGGCTGTGGTGAGACTAAAGGGCAGGGCTCGAAACTGGAAATGACTGGCTCCCAGCCGGAAGCATAGGTGACTCCTGGATGCCCTGTCCATTTTGACATGGTAGTAAGCATCCTTGAGGTCGATGGAGCACATCCATACCTCCTTCTCCCAACAATGGGAGAATTGATTGTAGTGTGACCATACGGAACTTGGACTTGTGTACATAGTTGTTCAGTAGGCTGAGATCTAATATGGGTCTCAGGTCCCCTGTTCTTTTCGGCACCAAAAAGAATCTTGAGTAAGTCCCTAATCCGACTTGGTCTGAGGGGACACGCTGGATGGCTCCCTTTCCTAGCAGCTTTGAAACCTCTGAGGCTGCTTGATCCCTCTGACTGGGTGGAACGTCCAGGATTTTCGGACTGAAGGGAGGTCTGACGTAAAGGGAATGACATAACCTCTGGAAATTATTCTTAATACCCATCGGTCCTGGGTGATGCTTTTCCAAGTTTCCGGGTATAACGATATTCGACCCCCGACTGGCTCCGGAGAAGCACAGCCGGGCATTCCCTCAGGAACGAGAGTAGGGAGAGCCACGAAAGGCATCGCGGTCTCCCAAACTGCGGGGGCCCCCTCTGTCTCTAGAATAACCGCCCCCTCCTCTGCCTCTGGAGGGGGACTCACCTTGTGCGGCAGGAAAAAACCTCTGTGATTTTTTTAACCACATCTTCCCACCCCACTGGGCCTTGGGGTAAGGTCTAGAAGGAAAGGAAAAACGGACCCCTACAGCAGACAGGGTTTTTCCCTCTTGTTCGCACCTGGTGAGGGTTTCTTTCACTTTGGTTCCGAACAAAGAAGAACCATCAAAGGGGGCGTCAGTGAAAGAAGACTTGAAGGCCTCTGTGAAATGACAAAGGCGCATTCAGGCTTGCCTTCTAAGGGTGACTCCTGAACTTGGTGCCCTACTCGCTCCATCGGCTGCATATGAAATGAGCCGCATGGAGGAGTTGACGGAATTGAGGGTAGACACCTGGGCGTTAACCGTCTGGGCCACAGCCTCAGGAACGTTACCCGCAAGAGTAGCTCCTAACTCCTTGAGGAGATGTCTCTGGAGCAGAGTAAAATGAGACAGACAGTTCAGCGACCGTAAGGTAAAGGTTGCTGACGAGAGGGTATGCTTCCCGTACCAGTCCATGGTCCTAGACTCCTTGTTAGGAGGGATGGACGGAGGAAGAAGTCTCTGCTACTTCCTTCTGAGTGGCCATTGCCACCATCCACAGGGACTCCTCTGGACAAAAACTCCTTACCCGGGGGAGCAGAAAGAAACTTATTGGGATGCCTGGGTATGGGTTCCATAGAATCAGGGTTTTCCCACACCTTCCGACAAATTAAATCCAGGAGCTCATCGAATGGTGGGGAACACCCAGGAGGCAGAAGACTGAGCACCAAAGGCCTTAAGGAAGACAGACTCCTCCTCGGAGGGGGCTTTGGAAGGCCAGTCACCTCTTTGTTTCAATATCTCCAAGATGTCGGAGAAGGAAACATCATCAGAGGATGACTTGGGGGACCCCTCTGATTCCTCGAGGTCAGTATCCGAGGTGAGAGACTCATCCTGGGAGTCTATGTGCTTCCTCTTGCACGTTTTCTTTCTAGGGGGCTCCTCAGGCACGAACTCTGAAGGGTCCTCAGAAACTTGGGGACCACTTGTGGGGGTATCCCTAGGCCTTGGTGCTCCGCTGTCTACGGATAGGTGGTGATCAGAGGCTCTCACCGGAGTGGTGGGGAACAGAATGATCGACCAGTATGATGTGGCTGACGATCTGGCCAGCGCAGTCCGCATGGCATCAAAGGCAGGCCCCCCCAGAGTTTGAGGACTGGCCAGCCTAGGAGACCATGACAGGAGTCGGGGTTCCTCGAGCCGAGGCACCGAGCGAGAGACTCTGAACCGAAATATGTCCCGAGATGTCCCCCTCGGGCCTGACTGAAGAATCCCGAGTCCTGAACCCCGTGGACGGAGCTGACGGGGTTGGAGCCGACGTCGGTACAGATAGGCCCGGAGGGGCCATCGGAACCGACCTAGGAACATCACATGGAGAGGAACACTCTGGCTCCGAAGACAGAGATGCACTCGGAGGAGGAATAATCGAAGGTGTCGGGACAGGCTCCGGAACTGACTGGACAGAGCCGAAAATAAATTTGCCAAACCCGGTGACTGGAGGAGCCACTGCACCACCCTATCAACATCCACATCTGAAAGAGTCCTGGAGGATTTGGAGGACAGGGAGGGAGATCGAGATCTCCCTCAGGTGAAACTGGTTTAAGACTGGGTGATCGGCTCCAGAAGAGGTTCCAATATAATTGGAGCCAACGCCGGTTCCAACAACACCAACACTTCCTGCGGCCCCGAGGACAGTGGAGCCGAGGAGGTCGAAGCAAGTTTTTTGACTTTCTCCGGTGGCACCAAGGAGACTGAAGGAGCTGGAGATCTCTTTTTTGACTTAGAGGACTTAGATTTAGATCTGGGAGAAGAATCCATGACCTCTTCGAACGAGGGTTTCAAGAGTCCCTTTAAAATCAGCTTATTCTTTCTTTCTTGGAGCACTCTGGGACTAAAAGCATGGCAGACGCTGCAGGACTCCTGCAGATGGATGGCTCCCAGGCAATAAACACAAACAATGTCCATCGGTGATGGACATCTTGTAACCACACTTAGCGCACTTTTTAAAACCCGAAGGTTTGTGCTCCTTGGAATCCTTGGACATCTTTCAACAAGTAAAACATGAATAAAACAACACAGCACAAGTCACTGTCTGACAAGAAAGGACACAGACACACAAGCACCACAAAACACGGGAAAAAATTTTGTATACAGCACAGCACACACACAACCCTAGAAGGAACACACACTGAGACAAAAAAGGCCACCAACCTCTAACTAAAAATACAGTTTTGTACCCAACATAAATGTAGATGTTCGAGTGTCCACACTGCTGCAGTCATCACTGTTGGGTTATCCTGCCGTCAGGCGGTCCCGCAATCGGCCTGAGTTCCAAAGCCTTGGTCCGGCGTCAGTTGCTGTCGCTTCTTTCCTGACGTCAGTGCGCCAGGGGTATATAAGATGCATCCAACGCCATTTTCTTCAGTTTTTCTTGCCCCAGATGTCAGGTGCCCCCAATAGGTAGGCAATACATATTTCTATATAAAATATACATATAAAAATAAAACAAAACCTTCAGTCACAAGCAAATACACCACAGAGGTTGTATAGGATAGAAAGGAATAGATAAGTCCAGCTAGTTCAGAGGGGATGGAGGGAGGGTAACCTGGACTGCAGCAGTGTGAACACTCGAACATCTACATTTATGGTAGGTACAAAACTGTACTATGTTCATCGTGTTACACTGCTGCAGTCATCATTGTTGGGTTGAATCTCAAAGCTAAGGACGGGTGGTGGAACTAAACAGGGTTTGGAGAGACTAGTAGGCCCTGCAGAACTGCAGTGGCAAAGCCAGCTCTGGTTTTAGAGTACAGAGGTAAGTGATAGTGCTTGGTGAAGGTGTGCAATGAACTCCAAGTGGCAGCCTCCAAAATATCCTTGCTGGTACCCCTCTGAGGAAGGCTGTTGATGTTGCTGTAGCCCTGGTGGAATGGGGCCTGATGTTACCAGGCACAGATTTCCCATGATGTGTGTAGCAGAAATGGATACAATGTCCTATCCATTTTGAAATGGTCTGTTTTGAGATAGCTTTTCCTTGAGATCCTGCAGCATAGGATACAAAGAGCTGGTCAGATTTTCTGAAAGCCTTAGTCTTATCCAAGTAGTAACGTAAATGCTTGTGAATGTCCAAAGAGTGTAGGAGCCTTTCCCCTTTGTTCTGGGGGTTTGGATAAAAGGTGGGCAAATGAATGGTTTGGTTTAGGGCCACACTGGATACCACCTTAAGCATAAAGGAAGGGTTAGTTCGTAAAGAGACTCTGTCTTGATGAAAAATGATGAAAGGCTCCCACTGCCATTAGGGCCTGCAGTTCTGAGACTCTTCGTGCTGAAGTTATTGCTAGCAGCAGGGCAGTTTTCCATGATAGGAACTGTAGATCAGCAGTGAAAGCAGGTTCGAAGGGCGGAAGTGTTAGCTTTTCCAGAACAAAGTTGAGATCCCAAGTTGGTGTTGGTGCTCTCCGGGACGGTCTTATGTTCTTAGCCCCTCTGAGGAACTGTCTTAGCAATGGATGTGAAAATATAGGAGGATCCGTGTTGTATTGAGCTGAAATAGCTGAGGCATGGATCTTAATAGATGAGAAGGAAAGTCCTTTATGCAACATCTCAGTTAAATATTGAAGAATCTGAGGAATATTTGGGACTAGGGGATTTAGGCCTTTAGCCTGGTTCCAGGTGCAGAATCTTTTCCATTTGTCTGAATAGACTTTCCTGGTGCTAGGCCTTCTGGCTTCCAGAATGATGTCCATCACAGCTTTAGAGAGAAGTGCTGAGTGGTTATTTAGGCAATTTGCCATGCAGCCAGATTTAAAGTCTTGAGCTGGCTGTGTAGAATCTGATTGTTTTGCTGAGTGAACAGGTGAGGAATTGTAGGCAAAATCCATGGTGGGCCTTGAGCCATATTCCATAGTATTGGATACCAGTGTTGGCATGGCCAGGCTGGAGCAATGAGTATCATTTGTGGTGTCTCTAATCTGGCTTTCAGCAGCACCTTTGCCAGAAGAGGCAGTGGAGGAAAGGCATAACACTGTTAATGTTTTCCAACTGAATGAGATGGCATCCACTTTCCAAGCTAGTGTGTGGTATGTCCTTGTGCAGAATTTCTGTAGTTGGTAGTTTTGGGGGGAAGCAAACAGATCTATGTCTGGGCTCCCCTATTTTTGAGTTATCATTGCGAATACTTGCGGATCTAGTTTCCACTCGTGAGTACCTGTGATGTTTCTGCTTAGATCGTCTGCCAGTGTGTTTTTCTTTCCTGGCAGGAATTGTGCTTGTAGTTGAACTTGGTAGGTCAGTGCTGTGTTCCACAAGGTCACTGACTGTCTGCATAGGGGGTAGGAGTGTGTGCCCCCTTGCTTGTTTATGTACCACATCATTGTGGTGTTGTCCGTCTTTATTAGGAGTTGTCCTGGATGTAGGAGGTCCTTGAAAGCTGTTAGGGCATTTTGTACTGCTAGCATCTCTTTTTGATTGATATGTAGATGCCTTTGGTTTACAGGCCATTTGCCCTGAATACACTGTCCTGCCAAGTGTGCTCCCCAGGCATAATCCAATGCATCTGTTGTTATAGCTTGCCTGGCTGTGGGTAAGGTGAAAGGCTGACCCTTGTTGAGGTGACATGCCGGAGTCCACCATAGAAACTCCTGTTGAAGGCAGGGAATGAGTGGAATTACTGTTTCCAAGCTGTGGCTGTGTTGAGACCATACACTTTTCAGATACCATTGTAATTTCCTCATATGCAGTTTTGCAAATGGTATTAGTAGTATGCAAGATGCCACGAATCCCAAGGCCTGCAGAATTTTTCTTGCAGGGAGTTGGGTCTTTGTTGCCATCATTTTGAAGTATTGAGTCAGATGTCTTTGCTTGTCTGGCGTGAGGTAAGCCATCTGGGCCGTTGTATTTAAGCTGGCACCCACGAATATTATGTCTTGTGAGGGCACTAGTTTTGACTTCTTTTCGTTTACTGTGTACCCTAGGCAACTTAGAAGGTTTTTGACAAATGCCAGATGCTTTAATAGAATGTCTTTGCTTTCTGTTTGAATAAGGCAGTCATCCAGGTATGGATATATTTGAATCCCTCTTTGTCTGCAGTATGCAATTACTGGTGCCAGGCATTTTGTGAAGACCCTGGGCGCAGTAGATAGGCCAAAGGGCAGTGCAGAGAATTGGTAATGGATTGAACCTGCAATAAATCGGAGGTATCTTCTGCAATTTTGTCTGACAGGGACATGCAGGTATGCCTCCTTGAGGCCCAACGTTACTAGCCAAGCCTTCTTGCCCAGCATGGGAAGAAGTTGCTGTAGTGTTACCATCTTGAATTTGGGTACTTCCAGGTGGTATGTGTTTAGAATTGAGAGGTCCAGAATGGGTCTCCAGGCTTTGTCCTTTCGGTGAACTAGAAACAGTCTTGAGTAAAATCCTTGTCCTTGCTCCGGTGTAGGAACCTGTTGAATGGCTCTCATGTTCATGAGAGCTGAAATTTGCTTCTGAGCCTCTGCCCATTGATTTGCTGGCAGGTTTGGCATTCCTTTTATCCTTGGTAAAGTGTGAAAGTGGAATCTGTAGCCTTGAGATACAATATTTAGGACCCATTTGTCTGTTGTGATGATGTGCCAATTTTCTGCGAAAAGAGCTAGTTTTTCCCCCAAGGGAGCTGCCAAGAGAGTTTTGCTTGGTAGTCTGAGGGGCAAGTCACTGTGTTTGTCTTCTGGTAGTTTGAGACCTGTCTTCTCCTCCTTTTTGGGTTGTGGCACTCCAGTGTCGAGGCTGGTAAGAGCCTTGTGGCTGGCCTCTGCCTCTTGGGCGTCTGTATCTGCCGCTCTGTGGTCTGGCAGAAGCTGGAAAGGACCAGTTTTTGGTTAGCCAATTTCTGCTGAAATGAGGAGGTTGAACCTGCAAGAAATCCTTGACCGTCTGCATAGATTTTTCCTTTCGGAGAACTAGAAACAGTCTTGAGTAAAATCCTTGTCCTTGCTCCGGTGTAGGAACCTGTTGAATGGCTCTCATGTTCATGAGAGTTGCAATTTGCTTCTGAGCCTCTGCCCATTGATTTGCTGGCAGGTTTGGCATTCCTTTTATTCTTGGTAAAGTGTGAAAGTGGAATCTGTAGCCTTGAGATACAATGTTTAGGACCCATTTGTCTGTTGTGATGATGTGCCAATTGTCTGCGAAAAGAGCTAGTTTTTCCCCCAAGGGAGCTGCCAAGAGAGTTTTGCTTGGTAGTCTGAGGGGCAAGTCACTGTGTTTGTCTTCTGGTAGTTTGAGACCTGTCTTCTCCTCCTTTTTGGGTTGTGGCACTCCATTGTCGAGGCTGGTAAGAGCCTTGTGGCTGGCCTCTGCCTCTTGGGCGTCTGTATCTGCCGCTCTGTGGTCTGGCAGAAGCTGGAAAGGACCAGTTTTTGGTTAGCCAATTTCTGCCGAAACAAGGAGGTTGAACCTGTAAGAAATCCTTGACCGTCTGCATAGATTTTGCCTTATCCTCCATTTTCTTTAAAACTTCTGCTTTTACACCAAATAAAACATCCTGCTGTAAGGGTGCGTCCAATAACTTTGCTTTAACATGATCAGGCAAAGTTTGTTCTTTTAACCAAGCATGCCTACGTATGACAGACCCTGTCACTGCTGCTCTACAAGAAGCTTCCAATGAATCAAATCCACATTGCAAAGTATGTTTTCCCACTTGTTCAGCTGAATGTAACAAATCTTGCATTTCCTTGTAATCTGGTTGGTCTGTATGTGCGAGCATTTTTTGTTTTAATTGAGACGTCAGATATTGTTGATATTTCAGCATGTGAAACTGACAATTTAAGGCTCTCATAGCTAGAGTAGCTGAGGTATAAACTTTCTTTCCCATCTGTCTAGTGCTCTAGAATCCCTTTCAGAGGGCAATGGATTTTTAGCAGTAGAGGCTTTAACCCCTTTGGGACCCTGGGAAATGGTTTCTGGGTCAGCAACAGGGCTTTTATACAGGAATTTGTGTGAGTCAGGGACTCTGTAGTATCTGTCTGGTTTGGCTGGAGCAGGAGGTAGTGAATCTGGGTTAAGGCTAGATTCTGAATAAACATCATCCACAATGTCTAACACAGGTGGAATTGCAAATGGTCTGTGCTGGGGTAGTAAAAGGAACTCTCGGAGCCTTTTCTTAGAATCAGAGTAATCCTGGCCTTCCCAGTGGAAATGTTCCCTCCTAGTATGTAAGGTTTCCCCAAAAGAGAAGTCTTCTGGGAGAGATGCAGAAGGGATAGACTCTTCAGCATCAGAATCTTCATAAGGGGGAAAGGAATATTCCTGTTCCTCAGAAGAGTCTGAGGAAATTGAAACCTGGTCAGAGGAAACGTAGTCCTCCTCCTGCCTTGACCTTTTATCAGGAGGGGGATGGGAACCCCTGATTAGGGTAATTAAGTCTTCAGCCATCTTAAGCATCTGTTTCCTAGGTATGGGGCCTTGTGCTGGAGACTGCTGTGCAGTCTTCTTTGTTTTTAAAGGAGTTTTCAGTTTTGCATAGGATTTTATAGTGAGTGTAGTCGGTCTGAAGACACCTTCAGCAACTGAAGGCGTTTCCAACAGCACCGGAATCTCCTTCAGGAATTGAGTCGGAAGGGCCTAAAGGTAAAGGTTGTGGAGGCCTAGTAATCTCTGCTTGTGAATCGGATGTCGCCTGGGGTCCTAAATCAGCGGTCATCAGGGGCTGCGTAGGCGCCTCACTGAAAACAGGAGAACCGGCGATTGGCCTAGCAGAGGCCTCGGAATCCGGTTTGGATTTCAGCTGCCTGTCCTTATCTTTGTGTTTTTTTATGCATTCCGGTCGTCGGTTGCTCCGACGGCATGGTATAATTAAATTTTCTACCAAAATAATGTCGGGCGAAATCAAACCGACGTTTAATAGTTCGTTTGTTAAACCTAGCGCAAAACCGACAACCTGTGATGTCGTGGTCTGGGCCTAGGCAAGGAATACAATAAGAATGAAAGTCCTTATGAGGTATTTGCTTCCCACAAGAAATGCAATTGTTAACTTTTTCTGACATCGGAATGAGGCAAGAAAACGTTCCCCAACGGGGTACTTAGCTTTATGAAGACTTCGGTCTGAAACTCGATTTGAAAATCTCAGGAGTCGGCCGACCGGCACTTGCGAACTGCTTCTGCTTCAGGTACCGCGCGGCACGAAAGACTGAAGAAACTGGTGTTGGATGCATCTTATATACCCCTGGTGTACTGACGTCAGGGAAGAAGCGACAGCAACCGACGCTGGAACAACACTTTGGAACTCGGGCCGACTGCGGGACCGCCTGACAGCAGGATAACCCAACGGTGATGACTGCAGCAGTGTAACACGATGAACATTGGTTTTATTGACCACAAATACCGAGGGGAACTCGACACTAAAACCTCTAACTTAAACGGATTTAGTGCGAACAACACAGGACAAGAGGACAGGTCCTCTAACTGAAACGGGCCTAGCCCGAAAGAACAGTTAGCGGGATACTACAAACCACAAATACACTACCAAAAACCAATAAAACACCAAAAGACAGTAGCTATGAAAATAGCTTTTTGTTTATAAGTATTTTTCTCAGAAGAACAAGAAAAAAGGGTACTTAGCCACAGCTAAGAGCGAGACCAAGTCCGAGCTACACGAGTGGCAAATGAGATCTGGGGATATGGAGCAGAGCAGCATGGGATACCTGCTTAGCCCAGCCAATAAAAGACTTTGAGCTAGAAAAAGTTTGGCCGAGTCGGAGCCGATATTCGGCTCTGAACCCACGGGTAAGAATGTAGGTGAGATTGGACTACATAACATCACTTGTTTTAATTAAAAGATGTGTGGCTTTGCAGGTTAATGCAGTGGTCTCTGCAGGTGTGATGGTCTTGGGTCCAAAATATGAGACAGGTGTTTATTTTACAAGTGTGCATTAGAATTTTAAAGACACATATAGTCAATATAGTTCTATTTAGCTGGGCTTAGCGAAGATGTGCGATGCAGTGCATCACATAGTGCTGCACTAAAAAAATATAAAGAAAAGAAAAATGGGGAGATAGAAAAGTGGTGAACTGGGGTGCAAGCAAGGGGGAAAACCTTGCCAAGCACATGCAGCAGTTGGAGAGACCACAGAGGTTCCTGACCAAGAAAATCCAGGGTCGCAAACACCTATCCTATACAGATAGGCTAAAAGCCCTGTCCCTCTACTCAGTCTCGTACAGACTGCTCAGAGGTGACCTGTGCCTGCCATACAAATCCATTTCAGACCCAGCCTTGATGGAGTTGTTGCATATCTGTAAGACAAACTCCACTCGTGCAACCTGCACACAAGGCCTTAACCTGGTCTGTAACATTAACAGAACTTGCTGGCGGGACAGATTTGTGTCCCAAAGACTCTCCTGTCTGTGGAATAGACTCCCTCTCCATGTCAGAGTACCTCTCTAGTCCTCTTTTAAGAGGAACCTGGACGACTGGATGGAAAAACAGAAAATATACTCCTGGGATCCCACCGGTGTCCCTGTTGGACAGGGGAAACAGGTGCTGACTTTGAGGGAACATGGGCAAAATTCTTGGCTAGCCTTGTAAGGACCTTTGGGCCAATAACCTGGTATCATCCTATGTACCTATGAAAAACACAGTGAAAGGCAGGTAGGGATGTGCAGAAAGGGTGAGGAAAGAACCACAGCTATCCATTTCTTGTATAGCAACAACTGTGCACTTTCACAGAATTTGTACATGACGTTGAACTCTCACCCCAGAGAGAGGGGTGAACATAACTGCGTTTGTCAAGCCAAATGGATCAAACTACATGTGTCCAGTGGACACGTGTGCGAAATGGAGATCTATGTATGGGATGTTTTTGTTTTGTTTGTTTTTGGGGACAAGTGCCCATTTTTTTAGGGTGAGAGTGGAATGTTGGGGAAGGGACATAGGTACATGTGGGGAGGTAAGTTGGGTAGTTGAGGATGCATTTACAGACAGACAAGACAAACAAGACAGCAGACTGGGTGGTGTGTGACACATGAGGGGAGTGACCACCTTGGACAGGGAGGGTGTTGTCCCATGTGCCTCCACAAGGCAGCAGAGTGACACACATCCCCACTCATGGGACGGTCTGTACTGCTCCATCACTGCCCCAGGGTGGCAGTGGTGGAAGCTGAGCAATGGGGCAACTCTGCCCCACCAGGTTGGCCAACATGTATTCAAACCGGCACAGGCAGTGGTCAAACCCATAGTGGTCTATCCTGTGTACCAAAATCGGAAGCTAAGCCAGCCCAGGTGATGACTCCCCCCTCCACCACCTCTCCCCGAGGGGGTGCAGCCTAGTCCCATGGGGTGGTACTACTGGATGCTGTAGGTAGCGCAGGGGCAGCAGAGGGGGCACCACTGGTCTGGGTCAGAGACATGCTGGGACCCGGTGCCATGTTCAGACGAGACGGAACCGGCCTACCCTGACATGCTGTGGTAAATGAGGTACAACAATGAGTTAAGTTTAGTAATAACCAAACTATTGTTAGTATTTACAGAATGGAAAGCATTGTTGTGTACAATCTTACCATAATTTTAAATGTCCTTCTCTTCTATATGCTGTTGTATTCGTAACACATGGGAGTCTGCCTCTGGTCGACTCACGTACGTCCGGCCATTCTACAAAAGATGGATGCTACCACTAGGGGGCATGTGACGTCCTGCATCTCATTCTGCGGACGTCAGTCATAAACAGAAATCAGCACTCCCCTACCTCAAAAATGAATGCTGCCAGAATCAGCGACTACAGACTGGGTACTCCAGGAGTCAGGCAAGTGTCAGGGGGAAGGCCGGGAGGGAACCTATACAGCAGCATACAGAAGAGAAGGACATCTAAATTTATGGCAAGATTTTACACAACAATGCTATGTCCTTCTATTCATATGCTGTAGTTTCCATAACACAAGGGAGAGTGCAAAAACTCCTGTACTAAGATTTGGGTGGAGGACCAGAAGCATTTTCCACAATCTCATGAAGGATAGTAACAATGTCCAACTTGTTGGGTTTGCTGAAGGTATGGACAGAGGACCGTGTAGCTGGTTCTAAAATGGCAGCTATATTTCCAAACCCTTGAAAAAGGCCCCAGAGGAGGACACTGCCCTAATGGAGTGTGCCTTTAATGGAAAGGGAAGCCTTCTGGCATTGGTTGTATAATAAAAGGTGATGGTTTAGATATCCAAGAGGATATGGCTTGCTTGGAAACAGAGTGTAGGATACAAACAGCCTGTCAGACTTATGGATGGATTTGGTCTTGGCCAAATAGTGTTTGCATCGTCTGTGTACATCTAAGGAATGAAGTATCCTTTCAGCCTGGTTTTGGGGTGAAGGGAAGAAGGTTGGTAGGCTGATGGCCTGATTTAAAGACAGCTCATTGACCACTGTGCGCATGAAGGTTGGGTTGGTACGTGAACACACCTTGTCCTTGTGGAGACAGTAAATGGAGGCAAGGCCATAAGGACTTCAAGTTCGAAAACCCTTCTGGCTGAAGTAATGGCCACCAAGAGTACAGTTTTCCATGTGCAGTGTTGGAGAGAGCAGTCTTTGGCTGGCTCAAAGGGTGGGACTGTCAATTTCTCCAGTACAAAATTTAGATCCCAAGGAGGTGGAATAGGTTCCCTTGGAGGTCTGAGGTGCAGAACCCCTTTTAGAAAAAGTTTAACTTCTAACCTAGAAGCCAAAGGAGGTGTGAGTGGCAGGCATGCTGAGATGGCAGATAAATGGGTCTTGATGGAATAATAAGATAGTCCAGACTTCAATTCACACAGGTAGGACAACATCACTGGAAGATCTACTGTCAGTGGTTGTAAATTGTGTTTTTGACACCAGACAGAAAATCTCTTCCACTTTGAAAGGTAGGATTTCCTGGTAGTTGGTTTTCTGGCCTCCTACAAAACCTGAAGCACGTCCTCTGTGTATATGTGTCTGAAGGGAATCAGTGCCCTATCGCCCACAGTGTAAGGTTCAGGGTGGACAGTTGGGCGTGTAAGAACGTTCCCTTCTCCTGTGTGAGCAGGTCCATTCGGTGGGGTAACTTGTGGTGATTGCCCTTGGTTAGATGGAGTAATGGGGGAACCAATGCTGCCTAGGCCAACAGGGAATCACCAGCAAGACATGAGGTTGCTCTTTCTGAATTTTCAGCAGAACTTTTCGTATGAGAGTGAAGGGGGGGATGCATAAGCGTACATCCCCTTCCAAGGGAATCAGAGAGCATCCACCCTATATGCTTCGAGATGTGGTACCCTGGAGCAAAAGGTTGGAAGCTGCTTGTTCATGGGGGAGGCAAACAAATCCACATCTGGAATACCCCATCGATGGACCAGGTCCAGGAACATGTCCCTATTTAGCATCCACTCGTGAGATAGAGTCATGGTCCTGCTTAAAGAATCTGCCATCACATTGTCTGTTGAAGGTATGTAGACCACTTGGAGGTTGATTTGTCTCTCCACGGTGATTTCCCATGCTTGCAGGGCCAACTTGCACAGGATGTAAGAACTTGCCCCCCCCCCCCGCCATTTGTTGATGTAAAACAGCACAGTGGTATTTGTCTACCACTTCAACGTGCCTGGTAGGGGATGATCTTTGAAAATTTGTAGGGCCAATATCAAGGCTCTCATCTCCTTGATATTGACATGCTCTTTCTGTTGAGTGAAGGTCCATGAGTTTCTCGATATCCTTTCTCCTAAGGTTGCTCCCCACTCTGTGTCTGAAGCATCTGTGTACAGGTCCTGATTGGGGGGGCACGGGTTGTAGGGGTGGGCCTGGGTTGGCCTGAATCTGGGCTATCCACCAATTCAGTTCCCTGGTAAGGCATGGCAGCATGGGGACCAAGAACCCCAGGGGATGCAGACACTGCTTTCAGATTGTTCTCAGGTATCAGTGGAACTTCCTCTTGTGAGGCTTTGCCCGGGGTACCATGGAGATGGTGGAAGCCATGAATCCCAGGAGTCTGAGAAATTCCCTGGCCAACAGGGCTTTGAGGGGAAGAACTTACTTGAAATAAGAAGCGAGTGCCACAATTTTTTCTGGGGGAAGACGGGCCATAATTTTCCCTGTTAGGATCTGGCATCCCAGAACACCTGATCCTGCGAGGGTATCAAGGATGATTTTTTGATATTTATGGTGAATCCCAGACTTCAAGAGAGAAATAGTGAAATCCAGTTGTTGTAGGACCATAGGAAATGAGGCGGCTTGTATCAGGATATCGTCTAGATAGGGGAAGAGTTGGATTCCCCTTGTCCTGGCAAAAGCCATGACTGGTGCAAGCATTTTGTGAACACTCTTGGGGCCATAGAGAGACCAAATGGCAAAGCACAGAATTGAAAGCGTGCAGAATCCACTGAGAAGCGGAGGAATTTCCTGAAGAGGGGATGGACTGGGATGTGTAAGTGGGGGTCTTTTATATCCAAGGATACTAAGAAGACCTGAGGAAGGATCAGGGGCAGAAGGGTAGGCAGAGTGAGCATCCTAGAGGAGGGAACCTGGAGGAAGGTGTCGAGATGGGACAAATACAGGATTGGTCTCTAGGGACCTTCTTTCCTGGGGACCAGGAACATCCTAGAGTAAAACTCCTTTGCTCTTGCATGTGTAGGGACTTCTTGAATTGTTCTTTGTGCAAGGAGTTCCTGAAGAACTGGAGGGAAGAAAACCAGATGGTCACGAGGAGGTTGAGGGATGCCTTTGGGAGTAGGTTTGGCATTCCATGTCATGAAGTATCCCTGTTTTATTAGAGAGGACCCATGAGTCCTGGGTAACCTGATTCCAAGCAGGGAAGGAGAGGGAGAGAGAGACAGGGAGAGAGAGAGACAGAGAGCGAGAGACGCATGGAAAGAGCGTCTGGATGTAGTGCCTTGTAGTCCCAGGCTACCAGGCTTACCCTGAAAGAGCTGTTTGGGAGCAGGGGTACAGGGAACAGACCTGGAAGAGGGCTGCTTCCTGGAATCCTTTTTGCTGGCATCTGTCTCACACAGGGGGTTTTGGTATGGTAGTTTCTTTGAAAGCATGGAACCAGGGAGACAAAAATATGTCTCAGATCCTGTAGTTCCTTGCCCCTCACGCAAAGAGCCTTGAAGAGGTCAGCTGCTGCTGAACCAAGTAAATCTTTGTTGTCCAGGGGTGCGTCCAGGAGTTTAGACAATGTCATCAGGGAGAGGGTGCAATCTAAGCCAGCAATATCTCCTGATGACAGGCCTCTATTGCATCATAACTGCACTTGATAGACTGCTTAGCGACCTGAGTGCAGGAATTCAAAAGAGTAGATATTTTTGCCTTGGCTGGGGAGTCAGGGAGGTCCCGCAATTGTTTAACCACATCAGCCATCACAGCCAGGGAGTATATGGCCATGTGGGCCTGGTAGTTTACGGCTCTCACTGCTCTCACTGCTAAGGTAGCAGAAGTGTATAATGGAGCACCTAGGGAAAAAAAGTCATCTGCTCTCCTTGTCAGAGGGCAAGAAAGAGGTGTAAGGGACTAACTTGGAGGTTTTGTCGGCAGCCACAGTAATGACTGAGGCATTTGCAGAAGGGGCTTAAGCCTCATCAGGGACCTTGTAGAACCTGGGCATTTGGGAGCGGAAGGATGGGAACCTGGGTTTTCTGAAGCAGCCAGGAAAGCATCCCAGAAGGCAGGGTGCACAGGAGGTACAGCAGACGGGTTAGGAGACTCCATTTTTAAGAGTTCATAATACCTCTTTTGGGTCTCGGTGACCTAAGTGCTGTCCCACTTGAAAAATCTTTCATTTGAGCAATAGTTTCCCTGAAGGTAATGTCTTCTGCTGGGGAATCTGTACCATTAGACTCCTCTGGGGAAGCATTCTTCAGAGGGGAAGCAATTTGAGACGTGTAATTGAGGGATTCATCTTCTGATGAATCCTCTTCTTCAGAAAAGATGTCGGGACCAAGTCTACCCTTAGGGGTAGATGCAGTAGGGGCCTGGACTGGAGCAGGGGCCTGGTGTAAGGCCAGGAAGGCATTCAGAATGCCTTGGGTGAAGGCTTGCCAGTCAGGAAGCTGTTTAGAGGCTGCGGGCGCCGGGGAAGGAGCAAGATGTTTGGTCTTTTGCTTCTTCTTTTTGTGGGACTCAGACACCGAGGTATCAGAGATGTGGTGTAGAGCTGGAGGGCCAGATGCCGGAAGGCACTCCACAATGTCTGTGGAAACATCCTACTGAACTACAATCTGAGACCCCCCCCATGCAGGCCCTCGGAAATGATGAGGCTAGGTTCCCCTCGGTGATAGATTCGGACACCTGCGATTCCCTCTGGGACATGCTCTCAGCTTCTTTAACGGCTTCCTCCAGGGTACCTGCCAAAAGAAGATCTGAGAATTCTGGCTTGGAGTCTGGGCCTTCACTGGCCTCGAGAGGTATGGCTGACATTGAGGGCACAGCTGTCGGATCAGGCCTTGATTTCTTGGCCTTTCTGACTGGTGGCTCATCCAAGGAACCCAACATCAGATCCATAGCTTTAACGAAAAGTTTGAGTCTCTGATTCTCTAAATAAAGTTTTAATGCAGCTAGGCGACTTCTGAAGGTTTTGGGGCCTGAAGGCCTGACAAATACTACAAGTAGTGTGGTTGTGTTCTTGGCCTAAACAAAACAGGCAGATCTCATGCAAATCCTTATGTGGAATTTGCCTTCCACGCCTACACTTGCCCTTTCTATCTGACATGAAACCCCAAAGCAGTAGCAAAATGATAATCAAAACCCTCTAAGGGGTACTTATCTGAAGATGGATAAGACGAGTTCACTGGAGCAAGCAGTCACACAGGTGTCAGAAAAGTTCTGAGGTAAGTGCGTGCTGACGTCTGTTTTGTAGCAGCTGTCTGTTTATGACTGAAGTCCGCACAGTGAGACGCGGGATGTCACACGCACCCTAGCAGTAGCATCTATCTTTTGTAGAATGGCCAGATGTACATAAGTCGACCAGAGGCAGACTTCCCATGCGTTAAGGCTACAGCAGCATATGAAAAGGACATCATCACATTTATCAGTCTAAGTAAATATTTAATGCATATATGTGACACAACATTAAGTAACATAACAGTCAGTATGTTAACAGCATGCCAGTATGAAGTAAACCATAAGGTCAACAAAAAGAGTTAATTTAACAAAATATGTTAATATTGAATCATAATCTAACATAACAATAATAAATCATATTTTACAAAAAATATACTTAGTTTAATAAAATGTGTTAATATTAAATCATATATAATAAATAATAATAAATAAATGAAAATAAGGGGTGGGGAAGAGAGAGAGAGAGATTCCATTACTAACAATGCAGACTATATCCCTGAAAACAGTGATAATACCTACTCTACAGATGTGTAGTGTCAGTTTTGAGTACAGTGACTACAATTCTCCTATAGCTGATGTAGCACATACATACCTCTCAAGCTGTAAGCATGGGTCAGTAAGGGCTAAGCAATAACAAATGCAGGTACACAACTACACAGAACATTTTCATACAATGTGGACTTGTGTAACTACCAAGGTGTTCTGTAAGTGGATTTGGTAATGCACTGCATTCCAGGTAATCCAGTGATGGATTAGGCAGTTTTAATTACATTATGAGAAACCATGACACTTGAAAGGCATGTTTGTGTATAATACATATAGTAGATATCTGTCATGCCTTAGTTGGCAGGCATGGGAATAGAACTCAACAGCTGCGACTGCTGGGGACATCTGCAAAAAATGTAACTACTGACTGCAACAACTCAGTACAGACATGCAAGGAATACAGCCATACTGGAAGTATTTAGACAAATTTTTTTAGGTATAAACAATGCTGCTTAATACTTTGTTATTGCTGATAAGTATCTGTGAAATATAAGCACAATCAAATCTGTTCATGACATGGGCTACCTCAACCATACACAGTTTGTCCCTGGAGTGGGAGAAAATGAGAGCATTATGTAACTGAATTCATTTTGCATTCTGGAACTATTATAGTGTTATACTTGACTGCAGTAACAGTAGAACACACGTGCATGGAATATAGCAGTACTGCACTTATTACAACAGATTTCTTTAGGAATCAACAATGCTGCTTAACACTTCAATGATACTGTTGATAAATGTCTGTGAAGTCCACAAACATGTGCCCACAGAATGGGCTACCTCACCCATATACCTTCTTTACCTGGAGTAGGAGTAACAGAAATCATTATGTGACTGATACTGGCCTGGAGGCACAGTGTTACACTTGATTGCAGCAACCTTACCATAGATAAGCAATGCATACATCTCTACTGTAATGGCTATGATAATACAATCCTGCTATACACCATTTTACTTACTATTATTGGTATTGTTTATTGCAATACAGTTGTTACTGTTCATTTATTGCACTACAGATCTAATTGCCCATTTAATACACTACAGTTTTATTGTGTACACTTTATTGCAGTAAATGCTTCACTCTTTCTTGCTTATTGCACTGCAGTTAGCGTACTAAACGCATACTTACCACACTCATGGCGCAACCTGGCCAGGCGCCCGGCATGGGACTCAATATATCAAGCCTGTTCAGCTGCAACTGTTGGAAAAGAAGCACACCATTATGCATACCAGTTCTGCAGACATTCAGCTTCCAGTTTGATAAAACAGTGGAAAAATATACTTACATATTTGTGCGGCATACCCAGCTCATGCCTCTTGGACCCAGGTGTCCAACGTTCCCCTTTCTCCTCTTCAGGTTGTCAAAATGGTGGCGACATTGCTCACCTGTGTGGGGGACATCAGTAGCACTGGTGAGTTCCCTGGCCAACTGGTCCCAGGCCTCCACCTAATATTCCAAGCCCTGGAAACTGCCCTGCATCAGCCTTGGTTCATAATTTTTTAACAGGACCCCAACAAAAACCCTGGACTCCTGAATATCCCATCTCTGCACCTGAAAGTGCACACCTTCACCAGCAGCGCATGCCATATCAACAGATTATTAGACTCCAATGACTGGTGCAGAATTCCCACCTACTGACTTTAATATAGGCTGTTTTCCCACCCTTACAAGTCATTGAGCAACATTCAAAAAAGCACCGCATTGCTTAGCATCGCACAAACCAGCTAAGCAGAGATAAGCAGTGCGAAAACTTGCACAACTGAGGTTTTAGCTAAGCTTAGCACCACACAAACAGCAGAAGCCATTAACATGTTTACGTACTGCACAGCATAGCACAGCAGTGCCATATTTCACAAATTTGTTTTTAAAATTAAACATATGTAATTAATTCAATTACAGACATCTTATGACCACTACAGACTCAAACCTAGGCTCTACTAAGCATTAGGCTGTCACTCTACCCATTTAGCTACTTGGATATTATGAAAACTAGTATACCTTCAGATTTACTACTGGGCTACCTGTTAGCATTGCTAAGCACAAGGCGCACCACTCGAACACACTTAAATAGACCCAGAGATAATTAAATACATCCAGTTTTTATTTTTAGATTCCTGGCCACTGTCGGCTATGTAGGTATGAGAGCCGCTTGGCTCTGCGCCGCACAAACAATAAAAAAAAAATACATAATTATGATAATTAATTTCATTCGGTTTCTATTTTTAGATGTGTAGCAGGTATCAGCTGTCTATATGTCAGCATAGCTTAGCATTACTGTGCTCAGTGCCACGCAAACATACACAGAGGGAAAAAAATAACAACAATAAAAACATTACATGTTTCAGTCAATTCACAGCATTTCAACAGTAGTGGGGAGAATTACAGGGAGCCTCACCCTGTACATAACATCTGGCGAGGCATCCACAACCACAGATGGCCTCTACACTTCTCCCTACACGAATTCAATATCCCTGTTCCTATGAACTCCATCGACAGTGCATCATCATTAATATGCATGGCGCACTGCCGTGGGAGAACTGTGGCGGTGTACATGGATACATTCCGTGTAAGCTCTACACTGTGCCTGCACAGATTTTATTAAATCCTGGGGGATGTCTATAAATTCCAAAGGCTTTGGTATACTGGCTGGACACTGGCTTATCCTTGACACGAGATCACTTATGTTAAGAATATTGCAAGTGATAAGGAAAGACATCGGCACATACAGACTACAAAAACACACAGCAACTGAAACATTTTACACACAAAAAGACAATGATGAAAATTAAAACTGTATTTTTCCAATATTAATTTTTGAAGTGATGTTTCCATGTTGGTGTGCAACAAGCCTTTTCTGTTTTAATTTAAAAACTGCAACTCTGAACATGACTTAGAACCTGAAGTTCTTTCAATAATTTATGCCACACAAGTGTAAAATTACAGATAGTGATAAAAAGAAAAAGACTGCATGATTTATTTATTTACATTTGTTTACCAGGGTAGTGCACTGAACAATACTATCCAATTTCAGGCACATCCTTGGTGAAATACAAAACATTTTGCAAGGAAAAAATACAGAAATGTTAAGTAACAACAAAGCAGTTCAGACTAGTTACAAAAAACTCTGTATATACATTCTAGTGAACAAACACTGCGCAATGTTCAATCAGGCAGAGTGTACTGTACAATATATACATTAGTTTCTAAAGTGGGTCAATCTTCAATGAATCTTGAGACAGCAGAAGAGACTTGGAAAGGAGATAAGTTAGATGATATGTCCTGTGTTGAAGGAGGAGCATTTGGCTTGGATGAAGTGCTTTTTCAGATGCATTCTGAATTTAGAATAAGTGTTGATGATTTCCTTAATGCTGATGGGGAGAACTTACCAAAGAGTAACTACGTGAGAGGAGAAAGATTTGCAGCGCTGAAGAGTTTGGTTCTAGAGATTATGAGAGTTGGTGTGGCTTGCGAGTAGTGTTTCAGTCTGTATGTGAAGTTTTTTTCTTGAAGTCTAGCTGCAAGGGGAGTAAATGTGTGGAGCTGTATAGTTTGTAAAGCTGAGATCATAAAAATAGGTTAGATCTTTGTTTTATGGATAGCTATTTGGCTTTTCCTAAGATGATATAGGGATCACAAACAGGAGAGTTTGTGATGGTATTAGAGACAGTTTGGAGTGTGGTAATCTTTTTCTTGGAGGCATAAGCAAAACCTGGGAGCCAATATTCAAGTTCAGAAAGAAGCACTCCTTTGCCAATGGCTGCTCTGGCTGGAAGGAATCGAAAAGGGGAGATCTAGAACAGGAGGGAAGGGAGTTTATTTTGGTTCCACTGGCCTGCATGCTTACAACATTACAAAATGTATTATAAAACTTTACTTGCTTTGTTACTTTTTGACCTACAGCATAAAAAGTGAAGAAAACATTCTTTGTTTTTTAATGAAAGCCAAGACTCCTAATGTGCAATGCAGGGATTTTTTAAGTATATTTGTTTTGTTCTAGTCCCCTGACTACTGAAGCCAAGACCCCCAGTCATTCTACTGACCCATTTGTAACTCCCCATAGTGACAGTCCTACACAGCTCATTTGTTCTCTGGGGGGGGGGTGAGATGAGCACAGAGGAAGAAGCAATGTCATCAAGTAGGAGGGCTCAGGGCTTCTCCTTCATGTCTTTTTTTTATCATGTGCATGCTTGTCGGTATCCAAGGTGATGGCATGCAATGGGCCTTTGCAATGCACAGTTATGCCTTCATGTGACGTGATCAACTGCTCCTGCCCCACTCTTGCAGACAGGCACCACTATGTGATCTTTGGTCTCCTACAGGGATTCTGCCATGGAGAATGCTCCCAAGAACATTCCCCTCTCCTGCTAAGAAGAGATAAGCCGGCTAAGGCTCATTAAGCCGCTCCTACCCAACACCAGCTCCAACATGTGCCACAGCCAACAGATGAACTTGGGTCGCATATGTCACAGTCAGGGATTTATCCCTCTATACCAAAAGAGCTGGTCAATTTTTAAGCACATTTAATGCCATTTCTGCATCTAGAAGTTTGGTATACCTGGAATGGCAGACTCTAATGCCACTTTAAGCAGTACAGTGATGCTTCAGGTATGGTTGATTAAGACAGTATGCATATTAATGGATTGTTAACTAATGTATCAACTACTGTAGCTTTCACTAAGGATGCTATAAGGCTGTAGGTAAAGAAATCAAAAGAATTGATCCAAAATCCTGCTGCTAAGACAGCAATGCAAGAAAACAAACAAAAAAATATATTACAACTCCCATAAAAACACAATCCAACTAGGCCACCAAAGCACTTCTAAAGTACAATTCAAACTATCAAGAGAATCTACAAAATGAACAGAAAAGGGCTAAAAAGGAATGCTTAGAAGACAAAAGTTGGGAGTGGGATTAACCTAGAAAATGATAAACTAAACAATACTGCTACACTTGGGGGGGGGCTGTATTAACTTTATTTGATATAATGCACACTGTGTGTAAAATAATGCCCTGTATCACCTGTTTATTGTTAACACAGAAATGCTAGTGGTAAAAGACAATTTTTACATTATATAAAACAAAAGTATTGATTCAAGAAGCATGCAAAACAATACATACCTGTTCATATATCTCAATAGCTTTCTGATACTGTTCCAGTTGGGCAGCATATGTTGCAACCTTCAGTAAACATTTGTTAGCAGAACTAGAAAGGGGAAAAAAGAAAAGATTCAGTCGGGGGGGGGATGACTTTGTATGCAGTCAAACAAAGGAAAATGAATAACCCTTCTTGCAATATTTGTGAAATGACAACTTGTCTTCTACAGATGCGCAAAACCTAATATCTCAATCACAGTAATGAACAAGATGAAAACCTCTCAGTGGATTACTTGCATGGTAGACAGCTACTTTTCAACATATCTTTAAGTAGACATATATCATGCAGGGTTTATCATTCATATTAAGAGTAATTATGGAATGTAATATTTCTATTTACTTTGTTTCTCCAATTCATCAAAGCCTACCTCGTGAAAGCTAGACCTATACAAGAAATAGCACCATGCATGCTTTGAAAGCCAAATGACCACATGCTTGGGGCTTTTCATAAAAGCTTTCTCTTAATAAAAATACCATTACCTCCTTAACCTTAGTGTTTCATATGACACAGTCAAGTCTCTTTTGTTAAGCTGTTATATGACTTCTTGAAAATTCATAATTACTAACAGTCATGAAACAAAGTGAGGAAAAAGAACACAGAAGGGATTCATTACAAGATGCAAACAGACAAACTAGAGCTTTAATGACGCATTTTAAGCTATCACATAAATACTAAGACAAAGTACATGTGATACTGTACTTCATCAGGGAGAAACAGTAGCGCTTTAATGTTAACCTTAACACTTGTAACTTACAGAACATGCCATAAGACTACTTGAAACTGTTTTTTTATTTGTTAAGATCTATAAAAAGGCAGTCTAAAGTAAATACCACAAACAGATATAGCACATTAAAGGGATGATTTACACTCCACTACTGGACAACATTAAAATCAACAAATAAGGAATCAATAAGCTTAGTAATTGTGCCTCCCCACTATTTCTATGACATACCTGCAAACTTAAAAGCGGTTTCTCAATCAGTGCCAAGGTGTTGGACAACACAAAGTAAATCCATTCATTCCTTCATTCTTTTTTTGATAATATACTTTTTTGTATCTGTCCCTGATAACCAGCAAGCCTTCCTCCAAACAGACTTAAGCCTATTTGATTCCTCAATAATCAGTATCTCTTTTGAAAGAGACCAAGAACCAGGACACCAAGGCACAATTTATGTCCACACTAGCATCCTGGTAAGGAAGGCAATAAATAAAGCCCTAACCCTTCCCTTGCATGGGGACATATGACCTATACCACCATTGAGGGCTACTATGCCTCCACCTGTGGAAGTGCATACTCTTGTGTACCTGAGCTGAAGGTCTGCCACACATGCAGCTTGTTTACTGAACACCTACCACAGGGCCATACTTGAGCCACTGCTGTTCCTCCACCAGACTGTGGAACTTGGTAGGCTGCAGTCTACCCCTTACTGCCAACACAGACATGCTCACTCTCACCACACCAGGTCCAACAGACATCTCAGCCAATAATCGATGCCAGGTCATCTGGGTCAAACACAGGGCTACACTCCTCTATCCCCTACAGAGATGAAAGAGGCTCTTTCTAAAACATGAAACAGCAAAACCAAAGTGGAAACACAATACAAGCACATGTGAAGGCAGATGGTCTGTGCCTGCAGAATCACAAGTTATGGTCTCATATCAAGTCCGATTTATCAGTATCTTCAGATACTAATGTTATGGAATTTTCATTTCATACCACTTTGTACTGAATTTAACATTACAGCTAGTTAAAA
This sequence comes from Protopterus annectens, assembly GCF_019279795.1. Taxonomy (NCBI): domain Eukaryota; kingdom Metazoa; phylum Chordata; order Ceratodontiformes; family Protopteridae; genus Protopterus; species Protopterus annectens. The sequence goes on along the minus strand of NC_056725.1, from coordinate 15,245,540 downwards.
GGATTCTTAACCTTTTATGGAGGATAAGTATTTAAAAGAAAGTTGTAAGATGTTCAAAACCTGCAAAGAATACTAGGCTTACTCTTCAAAGAGCTAATTAACACTTGTATTATACCTGATGCAAGATGGGCATTGCTCATAGTTATTCTCTGAAGACATCAGATAAGTGATGCCTCAAAATATGTAAAAAAAAGTTTCAACTTTACTAAGAGAGAGAATTTTATCAAAGGAGATGTAACAGTTGGATAATTATGAGGAAAATTATGATAAATATCAATTTAAGTAGCTCACTTTTAAAGTGACAGCTTTCATGCAAGACTGTTTAACTGTATCTTATTTAAAATGGACCTTATCCTCTCCACATCAAGCAAAATTCTGAATACTGACTTTTATTTCAGATACATTTGGAAACGAGGATTATACTACACTAGAAGACATTAAAATGCATTTAAAGGCATTTTTACAGTCAGATAACAATAACCAAGAAAATGAAAACTTGTATAATCTGGCACATGTAGCCAATTTATTCTTTACTAGCTCTCAGACATCTGCTCCAGGTTACAAACCTGGTAGCAGTTTATATCAGCCTAGACGTCTATATCCTTAATGATGTGCTTGAGGTGTGAACTTTTCTTTTACCTAGCTGTGGAGGGTTCCAGTACAAACTGTTCTTTTCTGCACACACACACACACACACATATATATATATATATATATATATATATATATTTATATATATATATATATGTATATATATACACACACACACATACACACACACACACATATATATATATATATATA